>NC_057801.1:64763767-64834242 GCF_018294505.1 Triticum aestivum
TTGCTTGTTAATTCATTTTTTTGTAACATAGGGCCCCATATTTTTAGTTTCGCACAGGGCCCCAGATTTTGCCGGCCCGGCCCTGGGTGGATGGATGATCTATTCTAGTGGTAGCTAGTAGCCGATCTCCTGGACGTTCCAATCCCCTCAGTCCTCCACTGGCACTGTCCTGTGACGACAACAAGTAGGCTAGGTCTTCCTGTTGCTGCCACGCACCATTTGATTGGATAGGGTTTTGGAATATGGGGAGGAGAGTGAACCTGGCGTGAATGAATGAATCGCGTAGGAGGAGGCTCTCTCCCATATCCCTTTATATAGCGTTGTGTGCAACAAGGGGACCTAAACCATAAGTTCGTTTGGGTGCCCCCGATCAGGGTGGATTAGTTGTGGTATAGTTAGTTGGTTTGGTATGTTCATGCGTGTGCGTGTAGTTCGATTCGACCAGATGAACATGAGATAGTGATTCGTTTTTATTTTAGCAAAACTCATTTTGTTTTGATTGATGATTGATTGATTGCTCGTGAGGAGACACGCGCGTGACTACCTAGGCATCTTGCCTCTGACGCGGCGCTACTCTGTGCTTGCTCGATCGAGCGGCTATGGCAGGGCCTCTAGGATCGAGGAGGAGGAGGAGCAGGAGCGTGGCCACCGTCTAGGGCATCGGCGTGAACACCTTGCATGCATGTCGATCCGTCGTCATCGCCGTGGCCGTCGCCGTCGCAGGCAGTTTACACCGAGCCCCTGTCCCCGCTGCACAGGCTCAGCTGTACCTGGTCCTAGCTCGGCTGTAATGGCGCGCACGCGTAGCTAGGCGGTGCCGTGGTTGCCGGCTGCTCCTCGGTCTCTGGCGTATGAGGACGTTGGATGGAATGTCGATCGCCCTGGAGCGCCCACGTCGGCCGGCTGTTGTGTGCGACCTTACCAAAGAGACCTGCTTCTTGAGCGACGAGCATCGTCGGAACAATATGTGTGCACGCACAAGACAAGAGACAAGAGAGCAGTACTGGAGCTCGTCCATGGCTGAAAATATTTTCTTTTTTACAGAAGCATCCGTCATTAGAGCATCGAGAACCAGAGTGGGCAAATCGCCCCCTTACACGTCCATAGACGACGCATCCACGGATAGTAGTCGATCACCCCTCAGAAATCCGCATCCACAACTGTGTCCCCCAAAGCAAATCCTTAAATCCATACCAAGATGCCATGCAACGTTAAACTTGCACAGGTAGTTGAATAGACACATTTCATCGGATTACCAAAAGTTGACATGTTCTACTAATTAACTATGCAAGATATGACAATGGAGGAAGTTCATCCATGGCCGCCCTTGCCCTTGCCCTTGCCATCTTTGCTATGGGAGTTGCGGCCGAAGACGCAAAACGGATCGGGGCGAAACTTGTCACTGGCGGAGCTGTCCGATTCGTCGGGTTCCTCCTTCTCCTCTTTTTTTTTTATTTGGGGGAGGGGGTCCGGCTTTGCTCCCTTGCAAGGGCGTGCACCGTCCTCCTTTACCGCTTCCTGAGGATGCGACACGAAGGCTTTCTTGTTCCTGTCCAAGCTGGCATATGACTCCGCCTCCGCAGCTTGCCATGCCCTCACCCTCGCACGCCAGTTGGGCCATGAGGTGTGCCAATGGGCTTTAGCCGAAGGACGAGGCACCACGGTAGGGATTGCGGCGTTAGCCGATGGGCGGTGCACTTGGCTCTGCCGCGGTCATGTGCCTTGAGCCGCTGGATACGAACGCCATTTGCGCGGACGCAATGGATTCACGGTGGAGCGGCTTCGAGTGCAGAGTTGCAAGATTTCCTCCCTGGCCCGACGGAGAGCTAGGTAGCTGGGGGGTCAACTCCTGCTCGTCCCCCTTTGGGATGAGGTCCTAGTTGACGGATCTGGAGATCTCAGAGTTGGATGCGCGGGTGGCGCGCCACGCCGGAGAAAAGCTTGGGGCTGGAGTGGAGAGTCTAGGGTTTGTTTCGGTATATAGGCATATATGTGGGGTTGACGGGCAATAGCCGATTTGGCGGACGTGTCCGGACGCCCAACATATGGTCTGATTATATATAGGTTGACTGATCCATGCAATCGTCATTTTAAATTATTATTTTTTGCGGCGGGGAATTGAAGGGCCGCATGCCGACGTGACGTGGATCGGTTAGTAATCCGATTCAATCGAATCGAAGTAGTTAATCCAGGGAAGAGAAGGGAGGGTAGATCGATGCGTGCGTGCATGCATGCATGAAGTTAAAGTAGGAGCAAAATCAATGGTGGGATGCAGCAGTGAACGAAGGGAGGGCGATATATATTGCATCATTTGACGGTTAAATATGTATGCAAAATAGGAACATATATATTACATCATTGGACCCATGCATAATAATGGCTAAGTGTGTATACAAAATAGGAACATATATATTACATCATTTGACCGATAACATACGGTTCCTCAGCGGTGTCGTTTTCGTTTTTGAGTCAGCTTCTTTCCCTTCTTGTTCGTCGAAGAATAATTGAGCCCCTCATTGTGACTTTGCCTTTTCCATGGAGTACGATTTTTCTTAGGTAATGTAGTATTGATTCTTATTTTGACGTATACTTCATCATCATCGTCATCTTCCCTCATTGGGTTGCCGTACTGATCATAGTCTTCCTCGTTGGCGACTCCATTCATTCCTATGATGTTCCTTTTGCCTCTCCTCACGACAACACGGCTGGGATTGCGCGGGTCGGTTATGAAGAAGCATTGTGTCACGTGCTTAGCGTGTACCCATGGCTCGTTTTTTGCGATAGCGTTCTCGGTAGCGCTCTTGGCGTCGGGTATAGTCATGGTAGTGAAAATCCGGCTTTCTCTTTCGACATTATTAGCCCATCTGACACGGAACATCATCGTGTTGTGCAGTCCAGAGTAGTCAAGCTCCCAGATCTCCTTGACCCTTCCATAAAATCGTTCAGTTGCGCCATTGTCGCTGCCGGTCATGCATTCCATCGTCACCCCTGAGTTCTGATCATCACTGTCCATATCTTTGGCCTCCGTGTAGAACGTGTATCCGTTGATATCATATGCCGGATAAGTTACGAGGTTGGGCGAGGGGCCATGTGCTAAGGCGTATATGAGCAATCCGTCCTTAGAGCCCTCCTCCGGGGGATTAGCAATAATATGCTCTTTGAACCAATGCAGGAAAGTGGAGTTGTGCTCTCTAGTAACTTCGGGTTCATCCTGCATACCCCCCGGTCACAATACTTCTTTGCGATAATTTCTTTGTGCAGTGCCACGAAAGGATCTACCTCGTCTAGGTGTTGTAGCACTACCAAGTTTGCTCTGTCAAAGTCGTTGCGCCGATCTGAGTATGCCACGTGCAGTTCCCTGCGACCGTTGCACTGACCATCTCCTTCGATCCTCCCATCGTGCTTGTTAACGGGCAAACCAACACTAACACCAGGCTGCTGGTCTGCGCCATATAGAAAATTCTCACAGAAAGAGATGCACTCTTGTGTCAAATAGCCCTGGACGATGCTTCCATCCGGACAGGACATGTTATGAACGAATCCTTTGATGATCCCATTCATCCTCTCAAACGGCATCATGTTGAGGAATGACGGCCCCAGGTCTATTATGTCATCCATAATATGGACACACAGATGCAGCATCACGTCAAAGAACGCGGGCGGGAAGTACATCTCAAGCTCATTCAGTATCACAACGATCTCTTCCTGTAGCCTTCGGAGCTGCTTCACACTGATCGACTTTCGAGAGATGACGTCGAAAAAGTTGCAGAGACCAATAAGCGTGTCACGGACGGGCTTGTCCATTATCCCTCTAAGGGCAACAGGTAGTATCTGCGTCATCATCACCTGACAGTCATGAGACTTCATCCCGCTGAACCTTTTCATGTCTGTGTCTAGATATCTGCTTATCTTGCCAAAGTAATCGGAACTAACTTTGACTCCGGTAAGGCACTTAAAGAAGGCATTGATCTCAGCCTGACTTAAGGTGAAGCAAGAAGGGGGGCAATAATCCTCTTTCTTTATTTTCTTGCCCTTCTTCTCCCGTGCCTCTGTCTCCGTCTCTTTCCCGTCTGACATTTTACAGGGCGGCATGTGCAGATCTTCCCTGATTTTCAAATCTTGCAAGTCTTTTCTTGCCTTCAGCCCATCCTTGGTCTTATCCGGCATGTTCATCAGTGTTGCGAGCAAGCTCTCAAGGACATTCTTACAGATATGCATTTGATCAAGGCAATGAGGTGTATCGAGTTTGTGCCAGTACTCCAAGTCCCAGAACACAGACCTCGTCTTTCATACCTTCAGCAGCGGCTCCGGCGCCTTTCTCATCGTCTTTCCCAGCGCGGGGCACTCCTTCCAGTTTTTCAACAGCTCATTGATTTCGGCACCGCTCCGCTTACGTGGAGGTCCTCGATGCTCAACGTGACCATTGAATAGATCTCCACGGTTTCTCCATGGGTCGTCCTTTCAAGCCATCTTCGATGCCCCATGTACACGATTTTCCTAGACCCGCCATCTTTCCTTGACTTTAGCTGCTGAGACGTCGCATCATCCATGCACAGCGTGCATCCGCAATATCCATGGCACACCTGGCCTTCCACATATCCGTAACCGAGATAGTCCTGCACTGTCGTGATCAGCGCGGCTCTCATGTTGAAATACTTGCCTTTGCTGGCGTCCCATGTCTTGGCCGGTGTTTTCCATAACGTGTCTAACTCCTCTTGAAGTAGCCCCAGATACAAATTAATATTATTTCCTGGTTGTTTCGGCCCTTGAATAAGCATGCTCATGTGAATGTACTTCGATTTCATGCACAACCAGGGGGGAGGTTGTACATCCATACAAACACGGGCCATGTGCTTTGGTTGGTGTTCTGGTTGCCAAACGGATTCATGCCATCGGTACACGCGCCAAGCATGATGTTCCTTGCATCACATTCAAAATATCAATAGAAGCTGTTCAATGCTCTCCATTGGCTTCCATCCTTCACGTGTCTCAGCTTCGGATCATCTCCATCGTCGGGCTTCTTCCTCTCCGCGTGCCAGCGCATTAGCTTTGCTTCCTTGGGATCTACAAAATACCTCTGGAGACGGGGAGTGATCGGTAAGTACCATACAACTTTCTGGGGACATTTCTTCCCGGCCTTCTTGTATCGAGAAGCATTGCACACCAGACAGCTTGTTTTTTCCGCGTGCTCCTTCCGATAAATTATGCAATCGTTGATGCATGCATGGTATCTAACGTGTGGTAGATCAAGAGGGCACACGATCTTCTTGGCGTCATCAACACTAGTAGGACATATATTACCCGCGGGAAGAACATCCTTTAGGTACTTGAAATGGTCATCGAGGATAGTGTCGGTCCATTTGTTTTTAGCCTTCGTCTTCAGGAGTTAGAGTGTGAAACTCAAGTGGGTCACCTCAGGATTGCAACCATCATACAATGGAGTGTTCGAGTCTACCACCAGTTGCTCCAGCTTAGCCTCCTCTCTAGAAGCAGCTCTCTAAGTACTCGTCTCCTTGCGAAGCAATGCTTGAACATGAGGGTCCCGCATGATTGAACTTAGTATCGACGATCTCTGCTGCGTGGAGTCCATGTCGTTCTCTCCGCCGCCATGTTCGGCCCCTTCTCCTCCGCCATGTCCGGCCCCTCCTCCGCCGCCATGTCCGGCCTCTTCCCCGCCGCCGTTATCGATCATCTCTTCGTCTTGCCCCGTGTCATCATTGCTTGCCCCGTCGGCATCCTCAACATCATCATCCTCATCTTCCGTTATCCACCGAGTATAGCCATACATGAAACCATTCATGAGAAGGTCCGCTTCGACACGACCATAGTCATAGGGGTCGAGCCAAACTATTCCTTTGCATTTTCGACATGGACATAAAACCTCTGTCAGGTTATTTTCTTTCATGTCCTGCACCGCCGACCGCAACCACCTGTCCACCATCGTTCCACTGACCATCATGAACGTCTGCATGGTAATAATAAAACAAATTGATTATAAAAATGCGTGCATGCATCAAAGTCATACAAAAATTCGGCATGACCTTCCCTAAAAATAGGACATATATGGATCTAGAGTTTGCCCGGAATTCGCCGAAACGGAAATAAATCGACATTTTGGCAAAACATAGGCAACTCAAAAGCACAATTTGGTGTCAACTCATGCCACACACACAATTTCCAACAACATATCACACACACATAAAGATATTTCCATTTTGCAAAAGCATGAAATTTTCATCACCTCTATCTCGAGATCGAGCACACGGTGATGAGATGATGATGTAGGGAGATCAAAAGTGCCCAAAGCTCTTCTTGACAAAGATAGATCTA
Source organism: Triticum aestivum (assembly GCF_018294505.1). Lineage (NCBI taxonomy): Eukaryota > Viridiplantae > Streptophyta > Magnoliopsida > Poales > Poaceae > Triticum > Triticum aestivum. The sequence continues at coordinate 64,770,098 of NC_057801.1, forward strand.
GTTAGGAGGCAAATAGGTCACTTAACTAAATGCTACATCTACCTAGCTACCTAATTTGGGAGGAGACAACTTCAACTAGTGGAGGAGGAAGGAAAAAGAGAAAGAAGATGCATTAATGGAGATGGTGTAGTTAGGTAGGAGTAATGAAGAGAGAGAAAGGTAGGTAGAAGAGGGAGAGTAATGGGGGAGAAGTGTTGAGGAAGAAGAAGAGGGAGAGTGGGAGGATGTGGGAGGTAGGGGAAAGGGAAGAGAGGAGGGTGAGGGGAGGGGACGGGTGGGGAAAAGGTGGTGGGTTGGTGCGGATTAGCAGTAGCGTAGGACGTAAAACGCTCTGCTGATAAGAAAGTAGCAGCAGCGTGCTTTCGGCAGAAGCGCTACTGCTAACCGGGACAAAAAGTGTGTCCGATTTGAATATTAGCAGCAGCGACCTCAGAAAAAGCACGCTACTACTACATCCATAGCAGTAGCGCGGCTAGCGGAACTGCGCTGCTACTAAATGGAGTTTCGAGGTGTCGGTGACAAAACCGGCGGATCTTGGGTAGGGGGTCCCGAACTGTGCATCTAGGCGGATGGTAACAGGAGACAAGGGAAACGATGTTTTTACCCAAGTTCGGGCCCTCTCGATGGAGGTAAAACCCTACTCCTGCTTGATTAATATTGATGATATGGGTAGTACAAGAGTAGATCTACCACGAGATCAGAGAGGCTAAACCCTAGAAGCTAGCCTATGGTATGATTGTTGTTCGTCCTACAGACTAAAACCCTCTGGTTTATATAGACACCGGAGAGGGCTAGGGTTACACAGAGTCGGTTACAATGGGAGGAGATCTACATATGTATCGCCAAGCTTGCCTTCCACGCCAAGGAAAGTCCCATCCGGACACGGGACGAAGTCTTCAATCTTGTATCTTCATAGTCCAAGAGTCCGGCCAAAGGCTATAGTCCGGCCATCCGGACACCCCCTAATCCAGGACTCCCTCAGGGGGCACTGTCGGTCGATATTTGTAGCAGCGTGGGTAACACCAAGCGCGCTACTGCTAAACACTTGTCAGTCGTGGGTTTTACACACCTGCGCTACTGCTAATTAGCAGCAGCGCTCCTTTTTGAGCCGCGCTGCTGCTAAGATTCTGTGTATAGGCTTTTCCCTAGTAGTGGGCAGTGCCACAAATAAATTGCACTATCATTATCAACTCTGCATCTTTTGGCTTCAATATTATGAATATGTGTATCACTACTATCGAGATTCAATAAAAATAGACCACTCTTCAAGGGTGCATGACCATAAAAGATATTACTCATATGAATAGAACAACCATTATTCTCAGATTTAAATGAATAACCGTCTCGCGTCAAACAAGATCAAGATATAATGTTCATGCTCAACGCTGACACCAAATAACAATTATTCAGGTCTAAAACTAATCCCAAAGCTAGATGTAGAGGTAGCGTGCCGACCGTGATCACATCGACTTTGGAACCATTTCCCACGCGCATCGTCACTTCGTCCTTAGCCAATCTTCGCTTAATCCGTAGTCCATGTTTCGAGTTGCAAATATTAGCAACAGAACCAGTATCAAATACCCAGGCACTACTGTGAGCATTAGTAAGGTACACATCAATAACATGTATATCACATATACCTTTGTTCACCTTGCCATCCTTCTTATCCGCCAAATACTTGGGGCAGTTTTGCTTCCAGTGACCAGTCCCTTTGCAGTAGAACCACTCAGTCTCAGGCTTAGGTACAGACTTGGGCTTCTTCACTTGAGTAGCAACTTGCTTGCCGTTCTTCTTGAAGTTCCCCTTCTTCCACTTACCCTTTTTCTTAAAACTGGTGGTCTTGTTGACCATCAACACTTGATGCTCCTTCTTGATTTCTACCTCCACAGCCTTTAGCATCGCGAAGAGCTCAGGAATTGTCTTATTCATCCCTTGCATATTATAGTTCATCAAGAAGCTCTTGTAGCTTGGTGGTAGTGATTAAAGAATTCTGTCAATGACATTATCATCAGGTGGTTATTATACCCAGACATTTTGAGTATATGTTCACTGACAGAACTATTATCCTCCATCTTGCAGCTGTAGAACTTATTAGAGACTTCATATCTCTCAATCCGGCCATTTGCTTGAAATATTAACTTCAACTCCTGGAACATCTCATATGCTCCATGACGTTCAAAACATCGTTGAAGTCCCGGTTCTAAGCCGTAAAGCATGGCACACTGAACTATCGAGTAGTCATTAGCTTTTCTCTGCCAAACGTTCACAACGTCTGGCGTCGCTCCTACAACGGGTCTTGCACCTAGCGGTGCTTCCAGGACGTAATTCTTCTATGTAGCAATGAGGATAATCCTCAAGTTACGGACCCATTCCGTGTAATTGCTACCATCATCTTTCAACTTAGCTTTCTCAATGAACGCATTAAAATTCGACGGAACAACAGCACGGGCCATCTATCTACAACAACATAGACATGCAAAATACTATCAGGTACTAAGTTCATGATAAATTAAAGTTCAGTTAATCAAATTACTTAAGAACTCCCACTTAGATAAACATCCCTCTAATCATCTAAGTGATCACGTGATCCAGATCAACTAAACCATGTCCGATCATCACGTGAGATGGAGTAGTTTTCAATGGTGAACATCACTATGTTGATCATATCTACTATATGATTCATGCTCGACCTTTCGGTCTCAGTGTTCCGAGGCCATATCTGCATATGCTAGGCTCGTCAAGTTTAACTCGAGTATTCTGCGTGTGCAAAATAGGCTTGCACCCATTGTATGTGAATGTAGAGCTTATCACGCCCGATCATCACATGGTGTCTCGGCACGACTAACTTTCGTAATGGTGCATACTCAGGGAGAACACTTATACCTTGAAATTCAGTGAGAGATCATCTTATAATTCTACCGTCGATCTAAGCAAAATAAGATGCATAAAAGATAAACATCACATGCAATCAATATAAGTGATATGATATGGCCATCATCATCTTGTGCCTTTGATCTCCATCTCCAAAGCACCGTCCCGATCACCATTGTCACCGGCGCGACACCTTGATCTCCATCGTAGCATCGTTGTCGTCTCGCCAACTATTGCTTCTATGACTATCGCTACCGCTTAGTGATAAAGTAAAGCAATCACATGGCGATTGCATTTCTTACAATAAAGCGACAACCATATGGCTCCTGCCAGTTGTCGATAACTCCGTTACAAAACATGATCATCTCATACAATAAAATTTAGCATTATGTCTTGACCATATCACATCACAACATGCCCTGCAAAAACAAGTTAGACATCCTCTACTTTGTTGTTGCAAGTTTTACGTGGCTGTTACGGGCTAAGCAAGAACTGTTCTTACCTATGCATCAAAACCAAAACGATATTGCATCAAGTATGTGTTGTTTTAACCTTCACAAGGACCGAGCGCAGCCACAGTCGATTCAACTAAAGTTGGAGAAACAGACACCCTCCAACCACCTTTGTGCGAAGCACGTCGGTAGAACCAGTCTCGCGTAAGTGTACACATAATGTCGGTCCGGGCCGCTTCATCCAACAATACCGCCGAATCAAAGTATGACATGCTAGTAAGCAGTATGACTAGTATCGCCCACAACTCACTTGTGTTCTCGTGCATATAACATCTACGCACAAACCTGGCTCGGATGCCACTGTTGGGGAACATAGTAATTTCAAAAAAAAATCCTACGCACACGCATGATCATGGTAATGCATAGCAACGAGAGGAGAGAGTGTCGTCCATGTACCCTCGTAGACCGTAAGTGGAAGCATTATGACAACGCGGTTGATGTAGTCGTACGTCTTCATGATCAACCAATCCTACTACCGAATGTACGACACCTCCGCGATCTGCACACGTTCAGCTCGGTGACGTCCCATGAACTCACGATCCAGTAGAGCTTTGAGGGAGTGTTCCGTCAGCACGACGGCGTGATGACGGTGTTGATGAAGCTACCGACACAGGGCTTCGCCTAAGCACCGCAACGATATGACCGAGGTGGATTATGGTGGAGGGGGCACCGCACACGGCTAAAGATCAATGATCTCCTTGTGTGTCTTGGCATGCCCCCTGCCCCCGTATATAAAGGAGCAAGGGGGGAGGCGGCCGGCCTAGGAGGAGGGCGCGCCAAGGGAGGAGTCCTACTCCCACCGGGAGTAGGACTCCCATTTCCTAGTAGGAGTAGGAGAAGGGGGAAGGAAAGGAGGGGAGGGGAAGGAAGGAGGGGGCGCCGCCCCTCCCTCTAGTCCAATTCAGACTAGGATTGGGGGGCGTGCGGCCCAGCCATAGACAGTCCCTCTCTCTCTCTCCCATAAAGCCCATTAAGGCCCATATACTCCCAGGGGGGTTCTGATAACCTCCCGGTACTCCAGTATTTATCCGGTGACCCCCGGAACCCTTCCGATGCCCGAATATAACCTTCCAATATATCAATCTTTATGTCTCGACCATTTCGAGACTCCTCGTCGTGTCCTTGATCTCATCTGGGACTCCAAACAACCTTCGATACATCAAAACACATATACTCATAATACCGATCATCACCGAGACATGTCTCCGGTCAATAACCAATAGCGGAACCTAGATGCTCATATTGGCTCCTCTATATTCTACGAAGATCTTTATCGGTCAAACTGCATGACAACATACATTGTTCCCTTTGTCATCGGTATGTTACTTGCCCGAGATTCGATCGTCGGTATCTCAATACCTAGTTCAATCTCATTACTAGCAAGTCTCTTTACTCGTTCTGTAATGCATCATCCCGCAACTAACTCATTAGTCACATTGCTTGCAAGGCTTATAGTGATGTGCATTACTGAGAGGGCCCAGAGATACCTCTCCGTCAATCGGAGTGACAAATCCTAATCTCGATCTATGCCAACTCAACAAGTACCATCGGAGACACCTGTAGAGCACCTTTATAATCACCCAGTTACGTTGTGACGTTTGGTAGCACACAAAGTGTTCCTCCGGTATTCGGGAGTTGCATAATCTCATAGTCATAGGAACATGTATAAGTCATGAAGAAAGCAATAGCAACAAACTAAACGATCAAGTGCTAAGCTAACGGAATGGTTCAAGTCAATCACATCATTGTCTAATGATGTGATCCCGTTAATCAAATGACAACTCATGTCTATGGCTAGGAAACTTAACCATCTTTGATTGAACGAGCTAGTTAAGTAGAGGCATAGTAGTGACACTTTGTTTGTCTATGTATCCACACATGTACTAAGTTTCCGTATAATAAAATTCTATCATGAATAATAAACATGTATCATGGTATAAGGAAAAATAAACAATAACTTTATTATTGCCTCTAGGTCATATTTCCTTCATTAATTTCACAAGATTCAGCATTGGTAGTAGGAGCAATCGGAGTGCTAATAAAATCATTGTTGTTGGTGTTGGAAAATTCACACAATTTAGTATTATCTTGAGCCATCGTGACAAGCAATCAATCCAACACACAAGCACACAAGAAGCAAGCAAAAAGAGACGAACGGAAGAGGGCGAAGAAAAGGCAAAGGTTTTTGAAAATCGTTTTAGAAGTGGGGGAGAGGAAAACGAGAGGCGAATGGCGAATAATGTAATGCAAGGGAGAAGAGTTTATGATGGGTACTTGGTATGGCTTGAGTTGGCGTAGATCTCCCCAGCAACGGCACCAGAAATCCTTCTTGCTACCTCTTGAGCTTGTGTTGGTTTTCCCTTGAAGTGGAAAGGGTGATGCAGCAAAGTAGCGTAAGTATTTCCCTCAGTTTTGAGAACCAAGGTATCAATCCAGTAGGAGACGACGCACAAGTCACCGAATACCTGCACAAACAATCAAGAACTTGCAACCAACGCGATAAAGGGGTTGCCAATCCCTTCACAGTCACTCGCAAAAGTGAGATTTGATAGAGATAGATAAACGGTAAAGTAAATATTTTTGGTATTTTTGGTTTATAGATTGGAAAGTAAAGATTGCAAAATAGTAGATCGGAAACTAGCAAGATGTAAACAAGATTCAGTAATACGGAAAAGAGACCCGGGGGCCATAGGTTTCACTAGTGGCTTCTCTCGAGATAGCATATATTATGGTGGTTGAACAAATTACTGCCAAGCAATTGATAGAAAAGCGCAAAACTATGATGACATCTAAGGCAATAATCATGAACATAGGCATCACGTCCGTGTCAAGTAGAGCGACTCCTGCCTGCATCTACTACTATTACTCCACACATCGACCGCTATCCAGCATGCATCTAGAGTATTAAGTTCATAAAAACAGAGTAACGCATTAAGCAAGATGACATGATGTAGAGGAATTAACTCAAGCAATATGATGAAAACCCCATCTTGTTATCCTCGATGGAAACAATACTATACGTGCCTTGCTGCCCCTACTGTCACTAGAAAAGGACACCGCAAGATTGAACCCAAAGCTAAGCGCTTCTCTCATGGCTATAGAGATCAATCTAGTAGGTCAAACTAAACCGATAATTCGAAAAGACTTGCAAAGATATCAAATCATGCATATAAGAATTCAGAGAAGAACCAAATAATATTCATAGATAATCTTGATCATAAATCCACAATTCATCGGATCACGGCAAACACACCGCAAAAGAGTATTACATCGAACAGATCTCCAAGAACATCGAGGAGAACTTTGTATTGAGAATCAAAGAGAGAGAAAAAGCCATCTATCTAATAACTATGGACCCGAAAGTCTGTGGTAAACTACTCACGCTTCATCGAAGAGGTAATGGTGTTGATGTAGAAGCCCTCCATGATCGAATCCCCCTCTGGCAGATCGCCGGAAAAGGTCCCAAGATGGGATCTCACGGGTACAGAAGGTTGCAGCGGTGGAAAAGTGGTTTCGCGGCTCCCCCTGATGTTTTTGGGGTATAAGAGTATATATAGATGAAGGAACTAGGTCAGGGGTGTTACGAGGGGCCCACAAGGGTGGGGGGCACGCCTAACCACCTTGGGCGTGCCCTCCTGCCTCGTGGCCGCCTTGTTGCCTCTCTGACTTCATCTCCAAGTCTTCTTGTTTGCTTTCGGTCCAAGAAAGATCTTCGCAAAGGTTTCATTCCGTTTGGACTCCGTTTGGTATTCCTTTTCTGGAAAACTCTAAAATAGACAAAAAAATAGAAATTGCCACTAGACCCTCGGTTAATAGGTTAGTCCCAAAAATAATATAAAATAGCTTATTAAAGCCCATTAAACATCCAAAACAGATAATATAATAGCATGGAACAATCAAAAATTATAGATACGTTGGAGATGTATCAGTGAGCTCAAGACACTAGGGCGCGCCAGGCCCCCCAGGTGCGACCTGGTGGGTTGTGCTCAGCCCAGCCCACCTCCCGTGCCCCTCTTATGGTATTTAGGTCATTTTGACCTAGAAAAAATAAGGGAAGGACTTTCGGGACGAAGCGCCGCCGTCTCGAGGCTGAACTTGGCAGGAACACTTTTGCCCTCCGGCGCAGCGATTCCGCCGGGGGAACTTCCCTCCCGGAGGGGGAAATCATCGTCATCATCATCACCAACAACTCTCCCATCTTGGGAAGGGCAATCTCCATCAACATCTTCAACAGCACCATCTCCTCTCAAACCCTAGTTCATCTCTTGTGTTCAATCTTTGTACCAGAACTGTAGATTGGTGCTTGCGGGTGACTAGTAGTGTTGATTACATCTTGTAGTTGATTATTATATGGTTTATTTGGTGGAAAATTATATGTTCAGATCCATTATGCTATTTAATACCCCTCCAATCATGAGCATGATTATCATTTGTGAGTAGTTACTTTTGTTCTAGAGGTCACAGGAGAAATCATGTTGCAAGTAATCATGTGAACTTGATATGTGTTCGATATTTTGATGATATGTATGTTGTGATTCCCTTAGTGGTGTCATTGAACATCGACTACATGACACTTCACTATATTTGGGCCTAAGGGAATGCATTGTGGAGTAGTTATTAGATGATGTGTTGCGAGAGTAACAGAAGCTTAAACCCTAGCTTCTATGCTATTTCGTAAGGGACCGATTGGATCCAAAAGTTTAATGCTATGGTTAGAATTTATTCTTAATACTTTTCTCGTAGTTGCAGATGCTTGCGAGGGGGTTAATCATAAATAGGAGGTTTGTTCAAGTAATAACAACACCTAAGCACCGGTCCACCCACATACCAAATTATCAAAGTAGCAAACACGAATCGAACCAACATGATGAAAGTCACTAGATGAAATTCCCGTGTACCCTCAAGAACACTTTGCTTGTCATAAGAGACCGTTTTGGCCTGTCCTTTGCCACAAAAGGATTGGGCTACCTTGCTGCACTTCTGTTACTACTACCGTTACTTGCTCGTTACAAATTATCTTGCTATCAAACTACTCTGTTACTTACAATTTTAGCACTTGTAGACATTACCTTGCTAAAAACAACTTGTCATTTCCTTCTGCTCCTTGTTGGGTTCGACACTCTTACTTATCGAAAAGGCTACAATTGATCCCATATACTTGTGGGTCATTAGAGGATGGACACCACCGACACCCTTCAGGAAGGAATGACGGCACCCGCAGGCGGCATCTCGTCAGTGCCGGATGAACCGGCGGTGTCGTGGAATTGTCACGTCAGATGTCCTAGCGTAAGGACTTAGTCATGGAGCCATCGCAACTAGGAAGCTTAAGGGGGTTTAACGGGACAAAGGACATGAGGTTTATACTCGTTCGACCCCTTGCGGTGAAGGTAAAAGCCTACGATCTAGTTTTGGGTGGGATTTCTAATGACTCGATAACGAGGGAGCGAATCCGCTTGACCTAGTTCTCGATCTGATGTTACTTGCCCTGAACCACTGCCGGTTCATCCCTTTATATACAGAGGTTGACGCCCAGCGGCTCACAGAGTCCCGGACGGTTCATAAACAGTGTCCAGCTCGGTCTCTCTCTATTCTTGTCTTACAATACAAGTTATACATACATGGCAGTTTATCTCTACTGGCCTTAAGTCTCCTCTGGGCCTTGGGCCTTTAAGTGAGCCGCCATCTTCAAGTATCTTCAGTGGGCTTCGTCATAAGGTGTGACCTGAACCCTCCCGGGCAGGTCATGCCTAATATTTATATCCCCAACATTAGGCCCCAGCTTGATTTTAACTGGTTCATGTCAATCTTCAACACTTAAGAAAAATCTTCTGCTCCCTGCTTATGAAATTTTTGTAACCCGCCATGACGTCATCCTTTGGACCTGTGGTAACCCACCATGATGTCATCTGTCATAAATGTATGTTTTATCCAACATACCTCAATGGATCTTTATCTTAATGACCATCCCGAAAATTGAGGCGTCCTTGTAGTTGGATAATTATGTCTTTGGCCTCCTTGTTGTTCGCGCCTGCTCATCAGTTTTTTTCTTATAAATAGACCTGACCAGGTCTTTCCTCATTCTTCTCCTTTCCTCATCTTCTTCCTTGCACACCCTACTGCTGCTCGAGCTCCGCCGCCGCCGCCGCGCACCTCGCCTTCGTCGACCTTGGCCGCTACATCGACCTGAATCTGTCCAGAGAATGGCGGCGAGCCTCCGCAGCAGCCCTGCAGCCGTAAGTTTTCCTCTTCCCCTACTTCAGATCTGCATTAGGGTTTGCAAGTTCCTTCCATGTTCTTCGCTGTTCACCTCGGCTTCTTCATAGTTCTACCACTGCAGCCTCCTTTGATCCAAAAAGATTATAAGACTCATGCAATAACTGTTTCGCACTCATTTTTGATACTAGCAGATCCCTTTATCTTGCAAAGAAGCCTTGTTAGAACTGATGAACCCATCCGCATTTCGTTTTTAGGTCTAGAATATTTTCCTTTCTGAACAGCCGGTTGATCCAAAATAGTTGCTGCAACTTGTGAAAACTTGTTTATGCAACACTTAGGCAAAAAATTGTGTTTACTAGATCCACCTAGCCATGGCGACTCTTATCACCGACTTAAATGACAATGCTTAGTTGATAATCTTGACCGCCCATGGCGGCTTAAATAACTGAATTGTCAATGATGCTTATGGCGGCTTAAATAATCTGACATAATTAGTCTTATACCATTAGGCCCTTCATAAGCCACCATCTTGAATATGCACTGATATTTCCTCCAGCTTAAATTTGAACCAGAAATTTTATCCTTTCTTAGGCTTCCATCACAATGGCCCCTAAGACAAGCACCTCATGCAACTGGGTCCCGTCCATTGTCACTGAACAGACCCTTGAAGATTTTGTGAAACTCGGCTATCTGCTGAAAAGGGATGTCATTTCGTACCGTGCCCCTGACCCAACAGAAGAAATACCTCAACCCAAGGAGGGGGAAGTGATCGTCTTGACAGATCATATGAACCGGGGTTTCTCACCACCTGACTCAAAATTCTTTCGGGATGTCCTGCATTTCTTTGATCTCCGTCCTCAAGACATCAGACCGAATTCCGTGTCTAATATCTGCAATTTTCAAGTATTCAGCGAGGTGTATCTTGGAGAAGAACCCAACATGTTACTCTTCAGAGAGTTATTCTATTTGAACCGCCAAAATGAATGTGCCAGCGGACAGAGCTTGGAACTTGGCGGCATCTCAATCCAGCGTCGGAGAGACGTTTTTTCCTTATGCCAATCCGCCAAGCCACTCTAAAGACTGGAATCAAATGTGGTTTTATTGTCAAGACACTTCCCCGGCTGATGAGAATCCTCTGCCCGGTTTTTGCGCCTTGCGTCTTGATTCCAATCATCCACTGCCTAACAAGATATCACCCACCAAACGCAAAACGCTCACCCCCGCCTTGGCCAAAATCAAAGCTCTTCTGGGGAACGGGTTGAATGGTATTGATTTGGTCGAGGTCTGGCATGCCTGGCGGATTATTCCATTAAGCCACCGCCCCGGTCTAATGTGCAACTATTTAGGCAAGAAAGATGATCCTCTGTGTAAGTGCATCTAGTGCCACCCCTAGTTGGTTTTGGAGTATTAACGACAAATTTGGTTGAGGGACTAATGCGTTTGTGAGAATTGCAGGATAACGCAGGTAGTGTCCCTCATTGATTCGGTTTACCTACCGGAGATGACCCCTAAAAATATATGAAGACATTGACGACAATGGTGGTATGTGAAGATATTCATTGAAGACTATGACATGAGAAGACATTGAGTGAAGACTATGGAGCGCGAAGACTGTGTCATTTCGTTGTTTCCTTTTTCTTCTTTGTTGAGTCATAGGAACCACCGTACTGTTAAGTGGGGTCCAAGTGAACAAAGTCAGAATGACTGAAGTGATGCTCAACCCAAATCCTATATCTTCGAGCGAAGACAATGAGAGCAAATCTTATCCAGAGCTGGATGAGTCAGCTTTGCTTGTAGCCCAAGTAAAGTTGCCGTGTGTGTTTGAAATCTGACCGTTGGAACACGTGTCAGTTCCTTAGTGACCCAGGGTCATTTCGGACATATCAGGTCGGGTTGCCTAGTGGCTATAAATAGCCCACCCCCCACACCATAAATTGGTGGCTGCTCAGAGTTAGTACACGGCTTTTGTCGTTTGAGAGCAACCCACCTCAAAGCCTTTGAGAGAGAGAAATCCTTGCGAGGACAAAGCCCAAACACCGAGAGCCAAAGAGTGTTAGGCATCACTGAAGTCTTTCTGTCTGCATGACCTGAAGACTTATTACACTTGAGGACTGTGAATCCTCCAGCCGGTTAAGCGTCACGTTCTGAGCATCCAAGAGTCATTGTGGATCGCCGGTGAACGAAGTCTGTGAAGGTTCGGAAGTCTACCTTGAAGACTTACCAGAGTGATTGGGCGAGGACTGTGTGTCCTTAGCTCAAGGGGAATAGGGTGAAGACGCGGTCTTCTGAGTTGAATCTCAGCCTCCCTAACCAGACGTACAGTTGTTACAGCAACTGGAACTGGTCCAAAAAATCATGTGTCTTCAACAAGTGACTGGTTCTATCCTCTCCCTCCCTTTACTTAGTGTTTGTCTTCGTGAAGTCATTGCCTATTTGTCGTACCTGTTTGACTTCATCGCTTGACTACTATCGTTGGTTGGCTTCATACTATCTTCCATCCCGATCCTTACTACTAAGCTGCTATTAGTCTTTGTACTTTCACATTATTGCATACTTGACTATGGTTTTCTTGTTGTAGTTTATCTTCCGCTGCATATCAATTAGGTCATTTCTATTGTTTGTCTTCGAAACTTCCACATTTTGAAGACTTCCATAAAAATCGCCTATTCAACCCCCCTCTAGTCGATAACTAGCACTTTCAATTGGTATAAGAGCAAGGTACTCCCTTGTTCTGTGTGATTCGGTTTAACCACCTGGAGTTTTAGCTATGTCGACTGTAGGGATAATCAAAGTCTCTGCTGCTTGCCCTGTGTTCGATGGAACTGAATATCCCTACTGGAAGAATAAGATGAGCATGCATCTTGAAGCCATTGATGTCGACCTCTAGTATGTCGTCAAGAACGGCGTTGCCAAAACTGGTGAAGGTGTCACCCCTGCTGATGTCAAGAAGTTCATTCAACTGGACTCTACTACCAGGAACATCATCTGTGGTCATCTGACCAAAGGACAGTATGGCCGTGTGAGTGCTTTGGAAACGTCGAAGCTAGTCTGGGACTGGCTATCCAAGGTCAACGAAGGCGTCTCAACCCATAGAGATCAAAGGATCAGTGTTCTTCGCAACCTCTTCAACCGCTTCAAAAGAAACAACAATGAAAATGTCCAGCTCACGTTTGATCGCCTCACCGACATCGCAAATGAGCTTCGTGCTCTCGGCGCCACTGAGATTACCAAGCATGAAATCGTCAAGACACTACTGAGATCACTTGACAGCTCCTTTGACACCCTTGCCCTCATGATACAAGAATGCCCTGACTTCAAGACACTCGATCCGTCTGATATACTTGAGAGGCTCAACACACATGAGTTCCAGCTTTCTGAGAAAAGAGATATCTATGGTCCCAACTATGGCCAAACTCGCGCTTTGGAGGCAAAAGTTGTTTCCTCATCTGAAGAAGAATCTGACTGCAGTTTTGATGATCCTGAAGACATTGGAAAGGAACTTGCTATGCTTGTGAAGAAATTCCAGAAATTCACTAAGAAGAAGGGCTTCAGAAAGTCTTCACGATCTAGCTCAAGAAATGATGAAGCTTCCACTCATGACTACAAGAAGAGAACATGTCACAAGTGCAAGAAACCTGGACACTATATCTCTGAGTGTCCACAGTGGGACAATGAGGAGAAGAAGAAGAAGAAGAGCAAGGAATATGATTCTGATGACAAGAAGAAGAAGAAATCTTCAAAGTCTTCTTCCAAGTCCTCATCGAAGTCTTCATCTCATAAGAAGAGATCATCTGGCAAGGCTCGTGCTTTTGTTGGCAAGGAAATGGATTCAGAGGAGGAGTCTGCTTCTGAGGAGGCGGAGGTGGAGTCTGAAGAGGAGTCCGACCCTCGCGTTGCAAGTCTGGCTCTAGCCACAGCCTATGTTGCCAAGTCCATCTTCAACACTGAAGACAATGACTTCCACACCAACGCTGAAGCTGATGACAAAGACGACCCTGCTCCCACCTACTGCTTCATGGCACGTGGTGCCAAGGTAAAATCACGTGATGCTTACTTTCAAACATCAAGTGAAGATGTCTCTGATTATGAATCCAAACCCAGCTACAAAACACTTGCTAAAATTGCAACCAAACAACAAAAAGCTATGGAACATACTCAAAAACTGTTAGACAAAAGCGATGACCTGTTGGACGCGGAAATGACACATTCACAGTCCCTAGTTGAAGAAATAAAAAATCTTCATGCTAAGTACCAAGAACTTGAAAGTCGTCATGAAACGCTCTCAACCACTCATGAAAAGCTCTCCTATGATTATCTTCAAAGGAAGCAAGAGCTTGAGAAATTGAGAGCGGCTCATGAAGATCTTCAAAAAGAGAATGAGTCACTTCACGCTCAACAGATTAGTCCCGCTCAGGATGGATTTGAACCACCGTGTCTAAAATGCCTTGAGCGTGATAACGCTACCTCTGTTGCTGAATGTTCCACTGCTGCTACTGTTGCATTGTCTTTAACTACTGATGTGGTAACTAACCCCTCTGCGGAGGATACCACTACTATTGCTGATGAAAATGCTAGGTTGAAGACATTGCTTGAAACAGGGATGTATAAAAGTCTGAAAGGACATCAGACACTTTGCGATGTCCTCAAAAAGCAGATTCTGAACCGAAACCCTAGGAAAGAGGGTGTTGGGTTCGAGAGGAAAATGAATGTTGATGGTTCCTACTGAAAGCCTGAGCAGTATCCCAAAACCACATGGGTTGCTGCAAAGGGACCTTCAGTGGATCCATCCACCTTATCTAGCTTTACCTGTGCTAATCCTGTTATAATTGATGAATCCCTTGATGCAAACTATAAGCTATTCAAGAATCAGAATGGTGAAGTGTTTGCCAGCTATATTGGTACTAACTGCAGGAATGGACCACCTATGAAGAATATCTGGGTTCCCAAAAGCTGTCTTGAGAATCTTCCAGTGAATGTGATCATGACACCACATGGGAAGAAGACAAACCCCAGACCTAAGGCATCATATGGTCCAAAGGCTTCATACAGACAGAGGACTCACCTGAGTCACTCTAACGCCAATGTTTTGCAGGGAAACCGTCCTCAAACTTATGAATATGAGCGTGTGTCTTCAAACCGCTATGTTCATAGAACTGAGAACTTTTCTGCTTATTCATATGAGTATAATTCATCTCCTGCAAGGCTATTTGCTAGGGCTCCAAAGCCGAAGTTCTCAGATGCTGCACTTAGACTCATTGCTTCTAAGCCACCCCTGAAGATGTGGGTGGTTAAGAAGAATTAACTTTCATTTGCAGGGAAGGGTCTCCAGCCGAAAATCAAAGGCGTCTGATGCTATTGCTGGGGACCTAAAACATCTTGTAGGGCGCAAGATCAAATGCCCAAATGGTCTCACTATGTATTTTGTTCCTGAATTGTTTGCCATTCATCCTATCAGTCCTAATCTTGATCCGAGCTTCAATAATCCTCTTGCCCGTCAAATGTTTATGCTTCACAATACTCTTGGTGAAGCCTATCCCCCTAACTGTACTGTAGGGTATGACACCTCATGCTTCAGAATGGATTATGGATAGCGGATGCACTAATCATATGACTGGTGATCGAAGTCTTCTCATGGACTCAACCTTACGTCCATCAGACAAGAGTCACATCACATTTGCTGACACTAGTAAAAGCAAGGTATTGGGTCTAGGTAAAGTTGCAATCTCAAAGGATCAACACATGGATAAAGTGATGCTTGTTGAATCCCTTGGTTTCAACTTAATGTCTCTCTCGATTCTTTGTGACTTGAACATCATTCTGCTATTCGGAAAATATCGTTGCCTTGTACCAATGGAATCTGACAAGTCTCTAGTCTTTGAAGGGTATCGGAAAGATGATCTATACATGGTAGATTTCTCAGCAGGTCCACAGCTTGCCATATGTCTTCTTGCAAAAGCTTTAGAATGCTGGCTCTCGCATCGGAGGCTGGGGCATGCTGGCATGAGGAACTTACACACACTCACCAAGAAGAAGCATGTCATAGGCATCGAGGGTGTCAAGTTCAAGAAGGATCATCTGTGTGGTGCCTACGAAGCTGGAAAGATGACTAGGGAAAAGCACCCCTCGAAGACAATCATGACGACATCTCAACCCTTCGAGCTGTTACACATGGACTTATTTGGCCCTACTCACTACTCTACCCTCACAACAACTGCTTGTCTCTATGGCTTCGTCATTGTTGATGACTACTCAAGATATACATGGGTGCACATAATTCTCTACAAGACTGAAGTGCAAGATGTCTTCAGACGCTTCGCCAATCGAGCCATGAACAATTATGGTGTCAAGATCAAGCATATCAGAAGTGACAATGGCACTGAGTTCAAGAACACCGGACTTGATCTTTATCTAGATACAATAGGAATCACTCATGAGTTCTCAGCTCCATACACACCTCAGCAAAATGGCATCGTAGAGCGCAAGAACAGAACCCTCATTGAGATGGCTCGAACAATGCTCGACGAGTACAAGACACCAAGAAAGTTCTGGCCCGAAGCTATTGATACAGCATGTCACGTCATCAACCGTGTTTACATCCATAAGCTTCTGAACAAAACATCCTATGAGCTCCTTACTAGCAAGAAGCCAAATGTCAGCTACTTCAGAGTATTTGGAGCTAGGTGCTGGATCAAGGATCCCCATCACAAGTCAAAATTTGCACCTAAAGCTCACGAAGGCTTCATGCTCGGTTACGAAAAGGACTCGCACTCTTACAGAGTCTTCAACCTCTATCTCTACAAAATCGTCGAAACTAAGGACGTGCGATTTGATGAAACCAATGGTTCACAAAGATAGCTCCTGGCAAGTACACTAGACGAAGCTCCGCCCAGCGAATCTATCAAGCTGATGGGAACTGGTGAAATCATGCCTTCTGAAGCACAGCCTGAAGAGGAACTTATCATTTGGTCTTCAAATTCGTCAGCAAAGGAATGGCATCTTCATATCTCTAGAAAAATACCTCAAAGATTGTCTAAAGAAGTTTGGAATGCAAGATTGCAAAGGTTACACAACGCCAATGCCAGCCAAACAGCATCTGGGTCCCGACGACAATGGTAAAGAGTTCGATCAAAAGGTATACCGCTCCATGATTGGTTCCTTACTTTACCTATGTGCATCTAGGCCAAATATTATGCTTAGTGTTTGCATGTGTGCTCGATTCCAAGCGGCACCAAAGGAATCGCATCACTTAGCCGTGAAGCGAATTCTTCGATATTTGGCTTATACCCCAACACTCGGATTATGGTATCCAAAGGGCTTAAAATTTGATCTGGTTGGATTCTCGGATGCTGATTATCCTGGTGACAAGGTGGATCGCAAGTATACATGAGGCACATGTCACTTTCTGGGACGATCACTTGTCTGTTGGTCTTCAAAGAAGCAGAACTGTGTATCACTCTCAATTGCTGAATCTGAATACATTGCTGCTGGATATTGCTGCGCTCAGCTTCTATGGATGAAGCAAACTCTCAAGGACTATGGCATCAATATGAAACAAGTACCTCTCTTCTGCGACAACGAAAGCGCCATCAAGATTGCCAACAATCCAGTCGAGCACTCGAAGACAAAGCACATTGAAATTCGTCATCACTTTCTCAAAGATCATGTCATGAAGAAAGATATTGACATCATTCACGTCAACACTGAAGAGCAACTGGCAGATATGTTCACAAAGCCCTTGGATGAGAAAAGGTTTTGCAAGTTACGGTGTGAGCCGAATATCTTGGAATCCTCAAATGTCCTGTGATCAGGCACACATCCTAACACTTATGCATGTTGATGACTTAGATGTGCAACACACGACGTAAAGTATATCTTCAATCAATGAAGACTTACATTCTGAGTGTGAATACATTAACGTGGAATTTGACTTCGGAGCGCCACGATAATTGTGCACCGTGTCTGGGTCTAATACTTCCTATACGGTGGGTAACGCCACCACCAAATTTCTCGGTTTGAAGTGTTTCACTCATGGCGTTATTTTTGCTATGTCTTCTCATTTGGTTTATCTTCAATTTCAACTTATCTTCATGATTTTCTTCATTACGTTGATTTGATTGCTTTCTGATATATATACTAGTGTTCTGTCCTCTACAGCATTCACTTACAGCTATGTCTTCCTAGTTGAATCTTTTGAACTAAGTGAATGTGATCGGACCCTAATCTCTCTATGCTTTCTATCTCAAACTCTATCTGTCCAAATCATATGCATTATGTTGAAACTGTCGAATGTCTTATGCGTTCTTGTCAGCAAAAGACATAGAGACAAACATTAAGTCTGTTTTAAATGCTTCATCCTTATTGTTTCAAATCCGAAGAAGCCGGAACAACCATCCGACAAACCTGGCGGGCGTGGGAACATGGGACAACTCTGAGTATGTTGCATGCTTGCCACATGCCCCTCAGATGTGAACCGCCAGGGGCACCTGTGTAATTGCGCTGTGCCGCACACTTCCTTATAAATACATATCCCCTGCGGTAAACAAAACCTTCTTCCACCTCTCCACCTCGTCAAAACCCTAGCGCCACCGCTAGCTCTCGACGACGCCAGCGACGAACAGCTTAGCTGCCGCGACTTCTCCGACGCCGTCCTCATGCCGGCCGCGGACATCGTCCTCTCCGCCGCCATCGTAGGTGTCCTCCATCGCCAAGTTAGGGCACGGTGGATTGAACTACTCGGTCTCTGATTCATTCCATCTAGCAGTTCTTCGTGTGGTAAATACAACTCTATTTTTACCATCTTTTGATCCTCAAAGATTCATCCTATTTACCAAAATTGGTTTCTGCCTATACAATGTTAGATCTATTCTGTCTGCATCTCATACTGCCTAGTATATTCACTTAAGCTTCATATCTAGTTAGATTCCTCACTTGTACTTATTCACGGATTCGTACAAATTTGGAATCAACTCTCAACATATAAGTGAATGTCTTCGCATCATGAGGTCAATGTCTTCAAACTGATTCATCTTCAAAATCTTCTGAGAATGCATATGACCTCTTCCCCTTCCCTCGCATCTGTAATGCTGTCATAGGTACATGTCCATGGGAGAATCCCTTGGTTCTCATAGTCTGCATTCGTTTGCAGAATTCTTACAGCATCACATTAACTCTCCCGAAGCCAGTTCCTGTTTGTCCAGCAAGCGAAAGCGTTAGAAGCCTTTGAACGTGTTGAAGCCATTCAGTTTGAAGTTCATGGCTGCAGAGAAATCAATAAGGAAGGGTGGTAGACAACGTCGTGGGGGAACATCAAGAGATTTGCATGATGACCTCGCAGAGCTTTATGTAAGTGCATCTAGTGCCACCCCTAGTTGGTTTTGGAGTATTGACGACAAAGTTGGTTGAGGGACTAATGCGTTTGTGAGAATTGCAGGATAACGCAGGTTGTGTCCCTCATTGATTCGGTTTACCTACCGGAGATGACCCCTAAAAATGTATGAAGACATTGAAGACAATGGTGGTATGAGAAGATATTCATATTGAAGACTATGACATGAGAAGACATTACGCGAAGACAATGGAGCGTGAAGACTGTGTGGTTTCGTTGTTTCCTTTCTTCTTTGTTGAGTCATAGGAACCACTGTACTGTTAAGTGGGGTCCAAGTGAACTAAGTCAGAGTGATTGGAGTGATGCTCAACCCAAATCCTATGTCTTCGAGCGAAAACAATGAGAGCAAATCTTATCCAGAGCTGGATGAGTCAGCTTTGCTTGTAGCCCAAGTAAAGTTGTCGCGTGTGTTTGAAATCTGACCGTTGGAACACGTGTCAGTTCCTTAGTGACCCAGGGTCATTTTGGACAAATCAGGTCGGGTTGCCTAGTGGCTATAAATAGCCCACCCCCTACACCATAAATTGGTGGCTGCTCAGAGTTTGTGCACGGCTTTTGTCATTTGAGAGCAACCCACCTCGAAGCATTTGAGAGAGAGAAATCCTTGCGAGGACAAAGCCCAAAACACCCAGAGCCAAAGAGTGTTAGGCATCACTGAAGTCTTTCTGTCTGTGTGACCTGAAGACTTATTACACTTGAGGACTGTGTATCCTCCAGCCGGTTAGGCGTCGCGTTCTGAGCATCCAAGAGTCATTGTGGATTGCCGGTGAACGAAGTCTGTGAAGGTTTGGAAGTCTCCCTTGAAGACTTACCAGAGTGATTGGGCGAGGACTGGGTGTCCTTTGCTCAAGGGGAATAAGGTGAAGACACGGTCTTCTGAGTTAAATCTCAGCCTCCCTAACCAGACGTACAGTTGTCACAGCAACTGGAACTGGTCCAACAAATCATGTGTCTTCAACAAGCAACTGGTTCTATCCCTTCCAACCTTACTTAAGTTTGTCTTCATGAAGTCATTGCTTATCTGTATATCTGTTTGACTTCATTGCTTGACTACTATTGTTGATTGGCTTCACACTTTCTTCCATCTTGATCCTTACTACCTAACTGCTATTGGTCCTAAGTTTTCACATCATTACATACTTGACTATGGCATGTTTAGGGTAGTTTATCTTCCATTGCATATCAATTAGGTTGTTTCTGTTGTTTGTCTTCGAAACTTCCGAGTTTTGAACACTTTCATAAAAATTGCCTATTCACCCCCCCTCTAGTCGATACTAGCACTTTCACTTTACAAGACAGATCCTGAAGAGAATTATAATCAGCGCAAGACACGAATCTAATGGATTCAACGATATTGGGCTGAACAATGGTTCAAATACAAGTTTGTGACCCAGGAATACGCTGAGAAGAATGCTATCAAAAGTCCTTGGGTGATATTCCCTATCGAGGCCTTCCACCCAAGAACAGAGTTGAAGCTATTGCACAGGGTTTCTATCCTTGTATGGTCCGTGGACCTCAGCCTAAAAATGCCGACCCATCATCATTGCTCTAGTGTCGTGACGATAATCTCTTCAAGTGAAACTTCCGGCACGCAAAGGCATCGGCCAAGGAAAACAAGAAGTCATTGGGATTAGACTTCAACCCTGGTCCCTCTGCTCCCCGTGCTGACGGCTCACATGATGCAGAACCCAATGTCATCGGTCCTTTCTACAACCTTGATGGCCTCATCACTCACATCTTGGTCCAAGGTGCCAAAGTGGATCATTCTGGTGATGATGCTGACACTGATGAAGCCCCAGCTCCTACTACAAAGCCGCAGAAGCCAAAGAAGGCTAATGCTTCAAGATCAGCTGCTCCTCCAAAAGCTTCACATGCGAAGCCACTGGCCACTGCACCTCCTGAAGACAGTGTGCAGTCTGAAGATCTATCACGTATCTCCAAGAAGATGGAGAAGAAAAAGAAAATCGTCAAAAATACTGATCAGACATTGACTCCTGCTGCCATTCTGCGAGAAGAGCACATTGATCTGTCCAGCGATGAAGATCTTGCAGATGATGCTCTTGAGCAACTGATCAAGAGCAAGGAAGAAGCAGAGATCTTTAATGATTTGCCTCTCTTTGATGTGGCAATCATCCATAACTTAATTGATGAGTGGTTTGACACCCCAAATCTCAGCTTTGAAGATCTGCAACTTCCCATTGGCCTCAGCGTCTCCTTCAATGGCGCCATTGCTTCTGAGCTAGCTCTTGCTCAGCGCATCGTTGAACTAAAGCACACGATCGACTATGAGAAAGCTCAGTTCAAGAAGCATGTGGCAAAGCTCAGCGTGCAAGATGTCAAAAACTTCAAGATCATGCTGCACGAGCTCAAAGAAGCCTTTCTCAAGAAGCGCGAAGAAGCTAAAGGCTCTCGTGAGCGTATGAAGAGTCTGGCTGACAAGTGTGTGCTAGCCTGCAATGAAGCTGAGATGCGCAAGGCTCTTGGTCGTCCTAGCATTGACCCCAGAATGGCTGCAAAGAAGAAGAAGCCATCAACTGACCAATCTGCACCTTCAAGACAGGAAGAACCTTGCATAGTCTTCCCAAGCAGCATGACTGGCTCCAAGCCAAAGGTCAAGTCAACCGCTTCAGAACTGAAGAAGACGAGGACTGCCGAGGCTGAAGCCAGAAAAAGGAAAAATCCTGAAGCCTATGATGTTGCTCCCTCCAAGAAGAAGCGCAAAACCAAGAAGAATCGGGCTGCTCCCATAGAGCCCTTAGTTGTTGAACCTATCTTAATGGTTCACCCTGCATCTGAACACCAAGAACGACAGATGATAGTTCATGAGCCTGCTTCCACAGAGGCTCATGAAGCTGAAGACATTCCAGCAGTTGATCCCACCGCTGCTAAAGACATTGGTCACAATGACAATGTTGAAGATGATGTAGTTCTTCCTCAGATCGAACACAACTTGGTATCATCGCCCGTTCTCACGAATAGCGAACTCATCAGCATTGGTCGTCCTTTGACGCCAATTGCTCAGGATGCATCATGGGCTGATCACCCACAACAACAAGACTCCCCGAGTACTCCCCAACAACAACAAGTCACACCACCTGTGCAAGAAGAAGAGGATGACTTTGAGGCCAAGCCAACTCCATCTCCAAAGGCGTCGCCAGCATTACACAGGCTTCGCAAAGGACCAAGGCCTCAAGTCTCTCTTTCGAGCGTTCCAGAAGCAGAAGTGCACCACCAATCTGTTGCATGTCAAGTGTTTCCAAAAGCCAATCCGACTGTGAATGTCTCCGTGTCTGAAGCCAAAGCTGCTGAAGACAATCCGGCTGCATCAGCCGATGACAACCAAGAAGAAGAACGTGTCCCTACTCCCCCCATTACTGAAGAAGTTGTTCCTGAAGCGAACGTGCCAGTGCTCGACCCTCCAGCTCATCAAGTGGAGGTTGAAAATCTTGAGGCTGCCACCACCAACATAAATGAAGCCAACGACGTAGTCATGGCTGAAGCAAATGTGGAGCCTGCACCAACCAATGTCCCAGAAGCCAATGATGCAACTGCTCCTGAAGCATCTGTTGTGCAGCCTGACGACTCTGTTGTTGCCACTGCTCCTGTTCCGCCACCAAGGCCCCATACAATTGAGCAAGCATACAACTATGGTCAGCTGATCACTATCAAATGGCCTGTTCTGGTCCCTCCGCCTAATGCCTCTGGTCCTCAGTTTGATTATCATGTTGAGCATAGGCCTCTGGTCGAGAAACCAAAGCCAAGACTGCCAAGGTTCCCAGGTACTGCCACCTCTATAGGGTCCTTCAATGCAAATGGCTTCAAAGCCCACAACACCTTCTTTGACAGAGCAAAGAACCCCTACTCAAGGCCAAGAATATCATCTGATCGTTTCTAGAGCTATCAGCAGCGAAGCTATTACTCCTGTGTTCTCTATGATCAAGGGCGCATTTTCCCTCATATGCGCCTCGACACTGAAGCCATTGCTGGACTGCCATGCTTAGAAGAAGCACTTGACTGCTTTTGTGATCCAGGTCTGCTCAGCTTTGTGACAGACAAAGCACATTGGAATGAGGAACTTTTGCTTCAATTCTATTCTACCCTCCACATTCGTGGCTACTACAGGGATACAAAGACATGGGTTCTCGAGTGGATGACAGGAAATGTTCATCATGAAGCCAAAGCTATTGACGTCATTGAGCTTACAGGCCTACCCACTCCCGGAGAGCTGTTCGAACCTGATTGTCAACTCCACCGCAATGCACTGGAGAGCATCTTCCATAAGCCAGAGCCCAACATGAGCCAGATGTTCAGCATGATGAAGCCTCTGCCACCTGACACTGAATACCCAAAGGAGTTCTTTGTTGATGACCTTGAGTATCTGCCTCGCACAATATATCACATCATCAGGCGAACTCTATGGCCTATCAAAGGGTTCATCAGTTGCAAAACTTGAAGGAGCCATGAAGACATTGGTCTTTTACATCCTCAATGGCATCAGCTTCAATACACAAGAATTCTTCATCCGGCAACTAGCTGCGTCTGGATCTGACCTTTTTGGCCTAAAATTCTATGCTCCATGGGTCATGCGCCTCATCAAGCTACACTCTGCTATCAACTATCAGCCCTCTGCTCGCAATCATCTAATCTTTCTACCAGAGGTTGATATGTCAATTGAAGCCATATACCCTGAGCCTGCCAAGAAGCCTCTTTGTCTTCAAAATGCTGATCACCAAAGCTTCACTCAACCCATGGAAGGAGTCCAAGCAGTAACTCATGTCTATCTAATGGCTGGGAACACTCGTCTGCCTCACCGTGCGCAAACTGAAGCTACTGAGAGCACAATTGCCCAAAGGCCTAAGAAGCGCTCTCGCGTCCTAAATGACCGAGAACTTCTTGTGGCACTGCATCAGAAACAAGACAAGCATCACTTCTGGCTCAAGCGACAGATGCAAACCTCTTGGTGGACGTCAATCGCATTCGAAATCTTGCCACCAAGAATTCTTTTGTCACTCACGAGAAGTGTCGGCGATCATGGAAGAGTTTGACGCTGCTCAGTGCTGAAGCAGATCTTCAAGACGATGGCTTCACCGAAAGATTCAAGTATGACTCCACTCCTCCACGGAATGCTGTCCTACGTCGAACTCCATCCCTTGAAGACTCTGACTATTCTTCCTCTGCAGCAACTATGAATGCCAAAGTTCTCGATGATGAAGACGATGCTACTTCACCGCCCCCTACTTCTGCACGCATCGACACTGCACCAAGTTTGTCTGCGCCGCCAAACAACAACGACAACCCTGCTGCTTCACCTACTCCTCATGGGAACGAGTAGATGCTCTATGTCTTCAAAACTTTTTGGTCCTTACTGACAAAAGGGGGAGAAGCATATGAGTTTGATAGTCTTCAAACGGGTTCATATGGGCGGTTGCTTTATATTTTGCCTAGTGTTTACAACTCTCGCTTTTGATACATTTGGTTCTTTGAGTTGTAACACTTAAACTCGATGGTCATCTGCTACTTATTTGCTTTTCTGTGATGCGATGATAAATTCCGCATGTGCGATGATAACTTCCGCACTTAGATCATTTTGCAGACGTCCATTTTTCATTATGCACATCATTTCATGCATGATGAATTATCTTCATAAGTTGAAGAGGATCTCCACAAGTACAACCTGCCATGTGCATTTGCATTCCAAAAGCAAATTACTTATATGCACATCTTCAGGGGGAGCCTTTGCCACTTATGAAGAGAATACCCTATCCATTACAATTTCACATACTTTATCCCCGTTGAAAACTTCAACCAGTTTGTCATCAATCACCAAAAAGGGGGAGATTGTAAGTGCATCTAGTGCCACCCCTAGTTGGTTTTGGAGTATTGATGACAAATTTGGTTAAGGGACTAATGCGTTTGTGAGAATTGCAGTATAACGCAGGTAGTGTCCCTCATTGATTCGGTTTACCTACCGGAGATGACCCCTAAAAATGTATGAAGACATTGACGACAATGGTGGTATGTGAAGATATTCATATTGAAGACTATGACATGAGAAGACATTAGTGAAGACTATGGAGCGCGAAGACTGTGTCGTTTCGTTGTTTCCTTTTCTTCTTTGTTGAGTCATAGGAACCACCATACTGTTAAGTGGGGTCCGAGTGAACAAAGTCAGAATGACTGAAGTGATGCTCAACCCAAATCCTATATCTTTGAGCGAAGACAATGAGAGCAAATCTTATCCAGAGCTGGATGAGTCAGCTTTGCTTGTAGCCCAAGTAAAGTTGTCGTGTGTATTTGAAATCTGACCGTTGGAACACGTGTCAGTTCCTTAGTGACCCAGGGTCATTTCGAACATATCAGGTCGGGTTGCCTAGTGGCTATAAATAGCCCACCCCCTACACCATAAATTGGTGGCTGCTCAGAGTTAGTACACGGCTTTTGTCGTTTGAGAGCAACCCACCTCGAAGCCGTTGAGAGAGAGAAATCCTTGCGTGGACAAAGCCCAAACACCTAGAGCCAAAGAGTGTTAGGCATCACTAAAGTCTTTCTGTCTGCGTGACCTGAAGACTTATTACACTTGAGGACTGTGAATCCTCCAGCCGGTTAGGCGTCGCGTTCTGAGCATCCAAGAGTCATTGTGGATCGCCGGTGAACGAAGTCTGTGAAGGTTCGGAAGCCTACCTTGAAGACTTTCCAGAGTGATTGGGCGAGGACTGTGTGTCCTTAGCTCAAGGGGAATAAGGTGAAGACGCGGTCTTCTGAGTTGAATCTCAGCCTCCCTAACCAGACGTACAGTTGTCACAGCAACTGGAACAGGTCCAACAAATCTTGTGTCTTCAACAAGTGACTGGTTCTATCCTCTCCCTCCCTTTACTTAGTGTTTGTCTTCGTGAAGTCATTGCCTATTTGTCATACCTGTTTGACTTCATTGCTTGACTACTATCGTTGGTTGGCTTCATACTATCTTCCATCCTAATCCTTACTACTAAGCTGCTATTAGTCTTTGTACTTTCACATTATTGCATACTTGACTATGGTTTGCTTGTTGTAGTTTATCTTCCGCTGCATATCAATTAGGTCATTTCTATTGTTTGTCTTCGAAACTTCCACGTTTTGAAGACTTTCATAAAAATCGCCTATTCACCCCCCCTCTAGTCGATAACTAGCACTTTCACTCTATGACAGTCCTGATAATTTGCCTGATCACGTCATCAATTACATGACCAAGTGCCTCCTTAATGAAAGTCTAATAGACTATGCCAAGGTGGGCTTAAGCCCTTTCTGCGCAACCAATCCGGCTCCAGCGGTAAGTCGCCAAGCTAAACAAATCATTTCCTATATTGATGTTTTACCTATACTCAAACTTTTGCTGATTTTCACAGGCTGATAACAAATTCTGGAAAGTCAAATATGATCATGAGGCTGCAAAAAGAGACTGGAAGGCCAGGAGAGCCGCTAGGAGAGCCACCACAAAGAAACGTGGAAAGAAAACCAGTGCTTCTGAGCAGCTTCGGTTAGATGATTCTTCTAAGTCGGAGGTAGCCCTTGACTCCCTTGGCTTATTTTTTAATCACCTTATTGATACTGATTATGATCAGGATGACACGGGCACGAGCCGTGGGGTGGATGAAGAGGTAACTATTATTTCCTCCGACTCAGAGCCTTTGCCGTGCCAAAAACTCTGCCAAGTAACTTGGAAAGTAAGATTTTCACATCCTTTTGCTTATCAAGATCCTCGATTTCTTTTGAAGCGACAGATTCATGAGAGCCGGAGGCAGACCCGTACCAGCAAAGACACAGAGCTCTCCTCCGGCTTGCCCAATACACCACGGAAGCGCCGGAACAAGGTCATCTCCGTCTTAGATTCCTCTTATCCTTTGGCAGGTCTCACTCGTCAACCACCGAACCCTTCTGACTCGAATTATCAAGAAACTTCTCCTTCATCCGGCGACTCAATTCAATCCAACTTGCCAGCTTTCAAAGCCGCTCCAGGGTAATGATGACTTGCCTATCTTATTCTTTGAATTTTTATA
Organism: Triticum aestivum; assembly: GCF_018294505.1. NCBI lineage: Eukaryota > Viridiplantae > Streptophyta > Magnoliopsida > Poales > Poaceae > Triticum > Triticum aestivum. The sequence continues at coordinate 64,797,115 of NC_057801.1, forward strand.
CTTATACTGACCTTTTGATCTTTATGTAATGGCAAAGCAAAGGTTAGCAAGGCCAACAAGGACAAGCCGGTCGATGAGCCAACCCTCAAAGAACCGGCACTTCAGACGGTCATACCAAAAACCTCTGCTACTAAGCCGCCACCTGAGCCAGCGTATGAACCGCCAACCTTAGCCGCTGACCCGCCTACCGAGCAAGCTCTTGATGACCCGCGTATGAACCGCCAACCTTAGTCTCAAGCCCAGTCAAGACAAACGACCCTTAAGAAGCTGAGGTTGAAATTACCAAGACCAGTTACATTGAGCCGGGAAGGCCTGCTGTGCTTGCCAAATGCACTGCCAAAGAAGAATTCCTGGAATGCCGTAAGGTCAGATTTGACCTTACGGATTACTCTCACATGAGTGCCGGAGAAGTTTTGTCTGGCTATCTCAGCCAAGTGCACAGTAGCCGTGACGTCGAAATTGACATGGTGAAGCAGATGCACCATAAATTTGGTATGATCTCCTCTTTTCCCTGAATCATTCTTATTACGCCATCCCCGAAGTCTACTGCTTAAGATGAATATGTTGTAGACTTTAGAAAAACGTCAAACAAGTATTAACAATGTCTTTAGATCAAAAACCTGTAGAAATCCAGCTTAATCCGTAGCCCCCAAGGGCCGTTTTAATCAAAATGAATGAGCCGGTCCTTCACATGCTTGTGTAGAACATATTAACTTCATAGTTTGAACTGCAATATGCATTAGCCCCCAAGTGCCAAGTAGTCTTGCTTGCAAAGTGCTTGGGACTTTAATTTTGTGAACCGCCAATCTCATGAACCGCCACTATAAATATACTTCCGCGGTAGACATTAGCCCCCAAGTGTCAAGTGCTTTGCTTGCAAAGTGCTTGGGACTTGAATATTATATGCTCATAGTCATGATTTTAACCCGGCATTTATGCAGGTCGCCACCAATCAATTTCAATCAGAAATATCTGACTTGAAGAACTGCCTGAAATCACAAGAGACAGAAACCGAAAGGGCCAACTCCAAGTTTGAATTCAGTGTATCTGAACAAGAGAAGTTGAAGGCCAACTTTGAGGTGGAAAGAAAAGCTTGGGCTGATGAAAAGAAGGCCGGAACCCAACAAGCTGACAAGGCAGAGGCGGCTCTTGAAAAGGTAACCAATGAATTGTCCGGCTTAAAACGCCACGTGACCCAGATGGTTAAAGCAATCTTTGGTAAGTCATCCTGCAAGTTATAAATATTTGAAACTTTCTAATGATCATATAAACTGTTATTAATGCACCTGACATTGCTATGCAGGCCTCAGGAGTTCAAATCTCAGCCAAGATATGTTGACAAAGCTGAAAGCGGTTTATACACTGGTGGAGCAACTCTACACCGGATCTCAGTGGGCCTTAGCCACCGTGGCCCTGTCCAATGAAGTTTCCACACTTTTGGCGGATGTACTAAGGAAACTTTCTGTGCTGCCTCAACGGATCACTGAACTGAAGCGATCGTCTGTGAGAGCCGGAGCTGTGGCCACACTAAGCCAGGCCAAAGCTTGGCTTCCGAAACTAGACCCGGCGGACATCGCTATTGGTTATCCAAGCCTAAAAGAAGATGGTACGCCCTTTGAATAGGAAGATTTTGCTGCTTGTGTGAAGGCAATACGCCCTGTGGCCACTCTGATTGCTGAAGAGGCGGATCTCTCCAAGTACCAGGCGGGTTATGACACAGAGAACCGGAGGATTCTGACACCACAGTACACTTTGACAAATCTGATTCCACCAATTCGTAAGCATAGCTTCGCCCCTGAAGTTGACCCGACCGGATTAATTGATGATGAAGCTGAATTTAAAGCTTTGAGTGGCATTGACTGGTCGTCATCAACCTTTCAGGACCGGGAACAAGACGACGAAGTGGAAAGGGTTGATCTAGAAGCTTCAGGCCATCAAGAGAATTGATCCACCGAACGGCTCATATTTGTAGTCTTTGTTGAAAAACCAATATTAATCATTTTGACTCGGGGAGTCATGTAATAGGAGCAGAAATGACTTTGTTGTGCCGTGCCTTCGTGCATGTTTTGATGCTTTAACAATGTTTAAGCCGCCATCATATCTTTACTCCGTCTTACACTTTCCTATTTTCCTTATGCATAAGAAAGCATGTAATCTGTCCTGCACAAAGAGATAGATCACAGAAATCCTCGGTGGCTTACCGCAGGGCGGGTCATAATTATCCCATGTAACTATAAATGTGAAATATGAGTTATAAATAATCCTGATGAGAATCAGAACTTTCAATATAACTGTGACAACATCATACCTGAGATGTCAAATTTCTACGGCCGATTTAGATGACCTGTATAGTAAGGGTGATGACCCAGTTTAGAAGTCATGATTTCAATTGGAGTATGTCACACGCCTGGCGACTGATTGTTCGAAGTCAAGCCGGCTCAGACAGAAACCTTATATGCCTTAGAACATGAACACATGAAAGGTCTCTAGACAAATCCAAAGAGTGCTTTCAAAAAAGACTTAAGCAAAAAGAACAGAAATACAAATTAAGGCTTCTGATTCGAATACGATCAGTAAACCGTCCCAAAGGGTTAAGCTAGGGTTCCAATACGACCATGTAGTCCCAGTGGCTTTGGCATTGCGCCGATCAAGAGGGTACCGACAGCTATGTTCTCTTTGGTTCGAATATGACCTATGTTTGAACAGGAAGCCCCCAAATGACCTTGAGAATATTTAACGACTCTGATTCGAATATGATCTCGGTCGGACCCAAGAGGGGTTAAGCTATGATTTGAATACGATCAAGAAGCCCCCAAGTAGATTTTGGCATTGCGCTGATCAAGTGGGTACCGACAGCTATGTTCTCTTTGGTTCGAATACGGCCTATGTTTGAACAGGAAGCCCCCAAGTGACCTTCAGAATATTTAACGACTTTGATTCGAATACGATCAGGATCGGACAAAAAGGGGTTAAGCTATGATTCGAATACGACCCAGCCCCCAAATGATCAAGTTGTTTGAACAACTATGATTCGAGTATGATCAGGAAGCTGTGCCAAAGGAGTTAAGCTAGATTCAAATACGATCGGCCCCCAATGATCTTTTTCAAATTATGACAATGAAGACATCTGATCTTTGAGAATGAAAAAGGACAGAGGTCCTGCTTTATTATTGATAATATATACATCACCAAGATATGTACATCATGAGAGCCGGTGGCTCAAGTGTAGTAAGGCCGAAGATGAGCTATATTCCACGGTCGGCGGGTCTCCTCCTCCGACTTACGTGAGTCTTTGTGCTCTCGAACATCGATAAGGTAGTATGATCCATTGTTCAAATTCTTGCTGACCACAAAGGGCCCTTCCCAAGGTGGGGATAACTTGTGTGCATCAGTCTGATCCTGGATGAGCCGGAGCACCAAGTCGCCTTCTTGAAAGGTTCTGGATTTAACCCGGCGGCTGTGATAACACCACATGTCATGTTGGTAAATCGCCGAGCGGGCTGCTGCCAAGTCACGCTTCTCATCCAACAGGTCAAGTGCCTCTCGACGTGCTTGCTCATTGTTAGCTTCCACGTAAGCCGCCACTCGGGGCGAGTCATGGTGGATGTCATTAGGAAGAACTACCTCTGCTCCATAAACCATGAAGAAAGGGGTATAACCCGTAGGTCTATTGGGGGTAGTATTGATGCTCCATAACACTGATGGTAACTCCTCCACCCAACAAACCGGTGTTCGCTGCAAAGGAACTAGAAGTCAGGGCTTGATCCCCTTCAAAATCTCCTGATTGGCTCTTTCTGCTTGACCATTGGATTGGGGGGAGCCACTGATGAGACATCAAGCCGGATATGCTCACGTTGATAGAACTCCTCCATAGCCCCCTTGGACAAGTTAGTGCCATTATCAGTTATGATGCTATGGGGGAAACCAAAACGGAAAATCACCTTTTTCATGAATTGAACCGCCGTCGCCGCATCACACTTACTGTCCGGCTCTGCTTCCACCCACTTTGTAAACTTATTGTCGTGAAAATTTCTGACACCCGTCACGTGTACTGACCAGATCTTCTGCATTAGCATGAGCCGTCGGCCAATAGAATCCGTGACGGAAAGCTTTAGCCACAAGGGACTTTGAACCAGCATGATGGCCACAATCTCCTTCATGAATCTCATTAAGAATCTCTTGGCCTTCCTCAGGAGACACACAACATTGAAACGCCCCAGTGACACTGCGATGATGTAACTCGCCATTGGCAATCGTCATTGACTTAGACCGTCAGGTTATCTGTCTAGCCAAGGTTTCATGCTCGGGCAATTCTCCCAGGGTCATGTAAGCCAAATATGGCACTGTCCAATCTGGGATGACGTAAGAGCCGCCACCAACTGTGCTTCCGGGTCAGGTACAGCCAAGTCTTCCTCTGTAGGTAACTTGACAGACAGATTATGCAAAACATCCAACAAAGTGTTCAGGGGTACCGGTTTACGCTAAGATCCAAGCCGGCTTAAAGCATCAGCCGCCACATTCTTCCTGCGATCGATGTGTTCCACTTGATAACCCTTGAAGTGTCTAGCAACAGCATCAACCTCACATCGATAAGCTGCCATGAGAGGGTCTTTGGAATCCCACTTGCCTGAGACTTGTTGAGCTACCAAACCTGAGTCGCCGAAGCACCTTACCCGGCTTAAGTTCATCTCCTTAGCCATCCGAAGACCATGAAGAAAGCCCTCATACTCAACTGCATTGTTAGTACAGGGAAACATCAACCTTAGCACATAACAAAATTTATCACCTCAAGGGGAAGCCAAAACAACTCCAGCCCCCGAGCCTTCCAATTGCCTGGATCCATCGAACTGAATAGTCTAGTATGTGTTATCCGGCTTCTCTTCAGGCGCCTGCAACTCTGTCCAATCCTTGATGAAATCCACCAGTGCTTGAGACTTGATAGCAGTACGAGGTACATATTTTAAACCATGAGGCCCAAGCTCGATAGCGCACTTGGTGACTCGTCCCATAGCCTCTCTGTTCTAGATGATATCCCCCAAAGGAGCTGAACTGACCACAGTGATTGGATGACCCAGGAAATACTGCTTAAGCTTTCGGCTAGCCATGAACACCCCATAAACAAGCTTCTGCCAATGTGCACCTCACTGATGTAGTAAACCAGCCGTTGAACCGGATATTCCTTACCAGTCTCCTTGCGCTCCACCACAATGGCCACACTGACAACACGTGCGTTAGCAGCCACATATAACACCAATGGCTCCTTACCAATGGGAGCGGCAAGGACCGGCGGCTCAGCCAGTTGCCTCTTCAAATCCTCAAAGGCAACATTAGCAGCATCACTCCAGACAAAGTCGTCGGTCTTCTTCAACATCTGATACAGCGGTATGGCCTTCTCACCTAACCGGCTTATGAACCGGCTTAAAGCAGCAATGCGACCTGCCAAATGCTAAACATCATTGATACACTTGGGTTTTGCCAAAGATGTGATAGCCTTGATCTTCTTTGGGTTTGCCTCAATGCCTTTGTTAGAAACCAGAAATCCCAAGAGTTTGCCTGCCGGCACAACAAAGACGCACTTTGCTGGGTTAAGCATCATATTGTAGACCCAGAGGTTATCAAAGGTCTCCTTGAGATCATCTATCAGTGTTTCCCTCTCTCTGGACTTCACCACAATATCATCCACATAAGCATGCACATTGCGGCCAATCTGAGTATGAAGGCAATTTTGCACACAATGCGGATAAGTCGCCTGGGCACTCTTGAGCCCAAAAGGTATATAAACATAGCAGAAGGTTCCAAAGAGAGTAGTGAATGCCGTCTTTTCCTGGTCCTTAACCGCCATCTTGATCTGATGATATTGAGAATAAGCATCCAAAAAACCCAACCGTAGCATCAATGATTTGATCAATACACGAGAGAGCAAAGGGATCAGCCGGACAAGCCTTGTTCAAGTACGTGTAATCCACACACATACGCCAAGTGTCGTTCTTCTGGAGCACTAGCACCAGGTTAGCTAACCACTCTGGATGAAATACCTCAATAATGAACCCGACTGCCAAGAGCCGGGTCACCTCCTCGCCAACAGCCTTGCGCCTCTCTTCATTAAACCGCCGAAGAAACTGCTTGACCGGCTTAAACTTCGGATCAATGTTGAGAGTGTGCTCAGCGAGTTCTCTCGGTACACCCGGCATGTCAGAAGGCTTCCATGTAAAGATGTATCGATTCTCACGGATGAACTCGATAAGCGGGCTTTCCAATTTGGGATACAGATTGGCATTGATACTGAACTGCTTAGATGAATCGCAAAGAACAAAGTCAACCATCTTTGCGTCCTTAGCCGACTTAAAGGTCATCTCCGGTTCACGCTCTGTGGTGGGCTTCTTCAAGGATGTCATGTCTGCCAGGTCAACATTGTCTTTATAATACTTTAACTCTTCTGTAGCACAGACTGACTCAGCATAAGCCGCGTCGCCTTCCTCGCACTCTGGAGCCACCTTCCGACTGCCATGAACCATAATGGTCCCTTTATGACCCGGCATCTTCAGCTGCAGATAAACATAACACGGCCGTGCCATGAATTTGGCGTAAGCCGGTCGCCCAAACAGAGCATGATACGGGCTCCTGATCTTGACCACCTCAAAAGTTAACTTTTTGGCCCTAAAATCATACTCATCTCCAAAGGCTACCTCCAACTCAATCTTGCCCACTTGGTATGCCAATTTACCAGGAACTACACCATGAAAAACAGTATTGGACTGCATAAGATTTCTCCCGCATGCCAAACTCCACTGTCCAACCAATGCGGAACCAACCAGTAACTTGCCGCCCACCAGCATGGGCCACCACGGTCTTGATGCCCACCCACACTGCCTCACTGGGATCACCACCACGAGGCAAAGAGGACGGAGAGAGGAGCGCCAGGAATCAGGAGCGGCAGCACCGGAGCCGCGCGGGAGGGAACCACCTCCACTGCTGTTGTGCGGGAGGTTTGTGCCTCCAACACCGTCGTGGTCGCTGTTCGGACGTGGCAACAGGGGCATACCAGGCCACCCCTGGCCCGGCCATGCCCAAATCGGCCCCGCAAAGCCCCGACTGCCACGTTGCAGCAGGCCGGCGCCAGCGGCCGCCACCACCCACTCCGCCCAATGCCGCTCCTCCGCTTGCCGGAAACCACACCATCGACGTGCCCCACCACGCCCCCTGCCTAGACCGAGATGGGCCCAGATCTGGGCTGAGCGGGTGCTGCGCCACCCTGCCGCAAATGTCAGCGCCGCCACCTAGGTGTACTCCATGGCCCGCTCTGCCTCGTGTCGGCGTGTCACCAAGAGGGGAAAGGCCAGGGGTCGCCGGTGCCGGTGCCGCCTAGGTGCACCCCACGGCTCCGCTCCGCCCCGCGTCGGCACGCCACCAAGAGGAGAAAGGCCAGGGCCGTCGGCGCCAACATCGCTCGGGCTAGCGATGACGGCGGGAAGGGAGGAACGAGGGAGGGCTCGAGGGGAGATGCAGCTGATCACCCGCAGGGGCGACGTGGTCGCGAGAGAGGGGGTCCCATAACAAATAATTTGATAAAACAAAATACATACAACAGTAGTAGGATTTGTGTTTGACACTATAGATATTGATACTTTTCTTTAAAAATTTGGTCAAATATATAGATATTTGATTTTTAAAAACTAGTAATACAGTAAATCTTATACTTCGTAACAACGGAGGGAGTATTAGTTGGTCGCTAATTCTAGTTCTGACACGCTCCACATGTTGCGGCGCTTGTGGCAAGATAGCCAGCGACAGGTCACTTTGCAAAGAGAGCCAGCAGAGGAATTGGGCCAAACTGTAAAAAACCACTCCAGATCTCACATTCACTAGTCACAGCGACTGCAATACTCACCGATCCCTTTCCCCTCCTCCCCTTCCTAGCCCTCCAACCCTAGAAACCCACGGCGCCTCTCCGCTCGAGCTCCACTATGCGAGGCGACAGGCAAGGCGGCGGGTAGAATCTGCTTCAACACCGGGCCGGCGAGCCGCGGAAGTAGGGCGCGATGGCGCTCGACGCGTCCACCCCCCTCCGTCTCCCCGGCGCTCCCCTTCCCGTGATCTGCACACTCGGTCCGCTGGGTCGCACCAGCCACCGCAGGCTGCTCGGCTGCCCCAACTGCTGTCGTTGAAGAAGGTAAGGGTAGACGTCTTCTTTTGTTGCTTCGGTAGGTTAGCACTACATGATAATGCGTGGTATTTTGTCTGGACAAAGAAAATTTTCAACTAGTGCTGCTCTGGCAAAATCGATCTGTTAAAGTTGGTGGTTTTTAGAGTGGCAAACGTTGTTGTAATGCTGTTGATGCAAATTCTACCTCCCATGGTCCTTTCAGTATAACAAATGTGCACAAGGGCAGGGAAAAGAGCATGCTCGTCATTATACAGCTAGCTCTTACCTTACCACACCTCACACATCTATCAATTTAACCTTGTTCTCGTAAAAAGGACAATCTGCAATCCGCAATTCAAGTTCTCCATCTAGCTCATTTTAGCCTTTTTGCGTGCCAATGATGTGCGAGGGTGCAGCCTGTTTCCATTTTCTCTACTGTGCATTATTTTGTTGTTTCTCTACTGGGCATTATTATGACATCTTGCATCTCTGTAGACATTATCTGACTCACTTCATCTTTTGAAGAAGGTAATGGTAAAATTGTTCTTTTGTTCTTGTGGCAACCTCAGCTAGTTAGTAGTACATAGTAATGCCTGGTATTCTGGATAATTAATTTTTCAACGGCAATGTTTTGTGTGGTAAATTTTCTTAAGAGAGTGGCGAATTTTGTGATGGTGCTGAGTCAATTCCCTCTTCTCGCAGGCAGAGGCAGAAGCTACCTCAACCTGTTTTGATCTGTTGATCAATGGCCATGGCTGGATCCAGGTGGATGATGCTCGACCGCTTTGTCTTCCACAGGGGTGACGAGGAAGCGGGTAGTCCCTTCCTAAACGGATCTTAGGCGCCTTTGAGGGCAAGTTCGCGCACCTCTCTTTGCAAGAATTTTGACATCCTCTTCCTCCCTGCCGAGCCCCCGGCCATCTCCCGCTTCTACATACGGTGGCCTGACGATACAAAGTCGGAGGATGCCAAGGGAACCAAGCTCGTGGCCGCCCACCGTGATCTGGTTCTCTTCATGCAAACCTCTTTTGGAAGATTGGACAAGGACGGTCGCTTACCGATCATACAAGACCACTTTATATGTGTAGCGTCATGTGAGACTAAGCCGTCCCTGCAGCTCAAACAGCTCCCTATCTGCAACAAGCCAATGATCTTCCCTTTTGGAGAGGGAGAGGAGAAGGCAATGGCTGAGCAGCGTCTGTTCTTCCCGGACACTGTAGGACTCATCCGAGGCCATGGCGAAAGCGTTGAAGCAGAATTTGCAGTGGCGCAGCTGGCTATGGTCAGCGAAATACCTGGCTCGCTCAACATGGAAGCAGAAGTTTGTGTGTTCCTCTCACTTGTATCTGGTAATGATGGTGATGGCAAATGGGATGTGAGGAAGATACCAATCGACCATAAGGAGGATGAGCATAAGGAGTTATACTATTGGTCAACTGATGCTGTCATCACATTCAACTCTTGCATTTGTTGGATTAGTTATTACAGAGGTGGTATGCTAGTTTATGATGTACTTGAAGAAAATCCGCGGATCTTATACCTCTGATTGCCTATTGTTGACCATCCTAGAAGTTAAGCTCAAGGCAAAGCATTCTATGAGGTGAATCGTGGTGTGTGCGCCACAATAGAGCTGAGCAAAAATGGCTCTGTTCTCAGATTCACTGATGTTATCCGCTCTGATGGGGAGTCGTTTGGGCCACTTCGGAAAGGTTCTAGTTTCACCATTCACTCCTATATTTTGTCCTCCTTAGATGGGCCATGGGATGAGCATGTGGCCATCACATCTGAAGAGCTGTGGGCTTTAAACAGATATATAGGTCTGCTGTGTGATATCCTGATGTTCCCTCTTGTGAGCATGCTGAATTCCAACATCGCATACTTTTTGGTCTCAGAGTCTGCCGAAGAAGAAAAAAGCAAGGTTTCTTTGGTCACAATTCAGTTAAGTACCAAGAAAGTGCTCGTAGTTCATCCATATATTTTAAGAGAAGAAGGCAGCCCCAGTGGCCCAGATGCTGACATGATCGAGGAAAAGTCTCATCTCCTAAGGAGTTTCATTTCCTCCAGGTTTCCCCGCGTACTTAAAACAAGTATTTCTATCTTGTATATTTATCTGTCCATAAATTAAGTTTTGCTGAATACTGTTAGTTTTTGCTACATTCCTGATCTCAGTGTTGGATAACCGAAATAGCTGGTATTTTTTATGACAATAGCAAAGTCCACTGAGCTAAAGTTTAGGATGTTGCCTTAAAGTTTGTGTTTCTTCTTAAATTCGTGAACAGGTTGTTGCCTTAGTGTTTTAGAACAAAACTCCAGCCCTCGTTGCCTGGTATTGTGGAAGATCAAAATTATGATAACACTGTATTTTTTTTAGGAATTTATCTCATTGCTAATACAGAAAGTGAGCATGTAAAATTGAAGCCTAATTAAAATACTAGTAAAATATAGCTCTGTTGCAGCACCAATTAATTTGTGTATTCATCTTTTGCTACCATAGATTAGCTACTACTTGTCATCCTTGCTACTATACCATTTGTCACCAGCTTTTGAGTATGGTTCAAAGTTTGCACAGCTCAATACAAGTAGTACATTTATCATTACATTCCTGTCTGATGGGATCCAACACATTGGTTGGAGCTCCATCAAATATCATATTATCACTCAAGACACCCTCCCTGGCTAGCACTAGCTAATTGATGGGCAACGCCATTCTCCTTCCTATGCAGATGTAGAACCTTGAAACCTGATAATTGATTCGATAGATGATTACTTTCCAAGTAGACCCCATTGAAGGTTGATCCATCCTTTTTCTTCCTCACCTAGTCCAAATCACAAGCATAGTAACACTGCCAGTGATCACCGGGAGGTTGGCAATGGCAATGATGCCTCTCACGCCTTTCATGCATGCTAGAGCTTCTGTCCTTCCTGCACTATTGACATATACAGACACTGCCATACTCTGACCAAATGATGTTTAATTAAGAGGAGCGCAACACTGCTCCCAATGAGCTTTTGCCTGTTTCAGTCACGAAGGTTGTGTCTGTTCAACTTCAGTTCCGGTCCGAACAACCTGTTGATAGGTCGATCACTTGCATTCACAAACTTGATGGTGTACATGTTAATTACTGATTTGTCTTGAATATCCAGGGTCTTGGTGCCAGGGTGTGTGAACTCCATGCTCTAATGGTAGCTCTTACTAAACTGGACTGAGGCTTGGGTCGTTGCACCTCCTTTGCCAAAGATTGTATCATTTCGTAAATGGCATGCTCTGCACCGGCAAGCAAATTCAAACACATCTCTTGGCTCAAAGATGACTGCATCAGGATGTGCTACTCATCCACGGATAGTGCAAGTTTCCTCGCTCTCATTCTTGATCGAGCTGAGACAACAAATGCTAAGATTCCATGGATTTCATCAAGGACCCACACACACCTGCACCACATGAATTTAAGCGGCCCGCAAACTCAGGGGACGGTGGATTTCTAGCAATTCCCATTAAAAGTAGCACAAATTCCAAAATGTTCGCTAACAAGCCCAATTGTTCACTAAGTCCTCCAAGACCTGAGACACAACATTTGATGGAGAGAACAAGACGGGATCAAGCAGCTCCAATTTCTCAGGGATTGTATCTCATCCATACAAAAGGCCTGACCTTACGACACTCTAGCGCACACTTCACTTGACCCTTGATCTACAAATCTTCTTCCTCCAGCATTTCCTTCCTAAGTCTAGTCACTAACCTCATTACGCCAGCCAGTGTCTGCAATACGGTAAGCCAATGATAAATTAGTGAAAAAGCTCCCGCATGATCATTATGGAATTATTCTGCAAGTACAATGACCCTACAAATTAGTTGATTGGCTTTCTAAACATCATGGTGAATTAACACACATATAATGTCACAAGTCACCATTCTTACAAAAATAATAATGGCGAATTAATAAAAATCTGTTTTCTCATGCAGACTCGCCCATATATCTCGAGGTTATTTCAGCAATGTATCCAGGTTACCCACGACAAAAAAACATAGTCCACATCTTTTAAATGCGAGACATGAAAAAGACATGAAAAATGAAGATAACAACATAGTGAAATCCCATCAATTTCGTGCCTATGAATATTGAAGTAGCCATACCAAGTGCATCAAATGAACTTAAATAATAAGGACATGCATCATATAATCGGGCTAGCCAAGTTCGACAAAAAGAAAGACAAGCGAACCGCAGGCCAACTCCTTAGCCCAGGAGCGTTCTCCATGGCCAGGAAACAAATGTAAAGTGGCTGGTGGTATGGCACTGTCAAATACAAACGATTGGGAAGTATCTAAGCTTGCCAATTCTAGAAGGGAGGATAAAGAATGCAGGTTCTAGCTTCTCAAGGATAATGATAGAAAGAACTGTTCAGGTTTGTCTGAGAGATACCAATGAACATGGTAAAGAGGTCTTGGGTTGAATCAGTTGTGCAGGCCCTCCCCACCTATTAACCGTAAGAGTCCTCAAGTCATCGGCAAGCCTCTGTGAGGATCTTATGCAAATTATGAGGATTGTTTGGTGGGGTGACGAGGAAGACAGAAGAAAAGTCCGTTGGTGGTTGTGGGAAAAACTTACAAAAGTCAGAGCAATGGACTTAAATTAATTGAATTCCAGGACAGGCTCTGCACTAGAATACTAAAAGCTCACTGCTACCCAAACAGGGAAGGAACACGTTGACCGTTTGGCAGGGAATCGAGCATGGTTCAGATTCACTGAAAAATAGTGACATCTAGTGAATCGGCTCAGGTAGAAAAGTGAGGCTGTGGAGGGACAATTGATTACCACATGGCAACCTTGAACTCTCTTCCAATACATGATAGTCACGGCTTTGACTGGGTATCAGACCTCTTCATCCACTAGATCGAACGGAGAGAGGCTGCTATGCAACCTGATCTGGAAACAAAAGTACCGCCAAATGTGTGTGTTATTGCTTGGAAGCTGGCAACGGATTCTAGATTCTTTGGCTGTCCAAAGAAACCGATGGCGGCAGAATATGGATGTTCTCCCTACCTGCAACATCTGTGGGACAGGGGAGGGAGATGGATATCATGTTGTAATGTTGTGTATGAAAGCAAGGTCCCTGAGATGTGCCCTTCGGTAAGACTGGAACTTGTAGGCTGACAGAGAGTTGACTCATAAAGACAGAGGCTGGGCACTTATGGCTTTGAGCAAACTAAATGAAGGGGTGTGCACCAAGCTTCTATTCCTTTGGTGCAGAGCATGCCATTTACGAAATGATACAATCTTTGGCAAAGGAGGTGCAACGACCCAAGCCTCAGTCCATTTTAGTAAGAGCTACCATTAGAGCATGGAGTTCACACACCCTGGCACCAAGACCCCGGATATTCAAGACAAATCAGCAACTAACATGTACACCATCAGGTCTGTGAATGAAAGTGATCGACCTATCAATAGGTTGTTCGGACCGGGATTGAAGTTGAACAGACACAGCCTTCGTGACTGAAACGGGCAAAAGCTCATTGGGAGCAGTGATGCGCTCCTCTTCAGGCAACATCATTTGGTCAGAGTATGGCAGTGTCTGTATATGTCAATAGTGCAGGAAGGACAGAAGCTCTAGCATGCATGGAAGGCATGAGAGGCATCATTGCCATTGCCAACCTCCCGGTGATCACTGGCAATGTTACTGTGCTTGTGATTTGGACTAGCTGAGGAAGAAAATGATGGATCAGCCTTCAAGGGGGTCTAGTTGGAAAGTAATCATTTGTCGAATCAACTATCAGGTTACAAGGTTCTACAGCTGCACAGGGAGGAGAATGGTGTTGCCCATCAATTAGCTAGGGCTAGCCAGGGAAGGTGTCTTGAGTGATAATATGATATTTGATGGAGCTCCAACCAGTGTGCTGGATCCCATCAAACAGGAACGTAATGATAAATGTACTACTTGTATTGAGCTGTGCAAACTTTGAACCATACTCAAAAGCTGGTGACAAATGGTGTAGTAGCAAGGATGACAAGTAATAGCTAATCTATGGTAGCAAAAGATGAATACACAAATTAATTGGTGCTGCAACAGAGCTACATTTTACTAGTATTGTAATTAGGCTTCAATTTTACATGCTCACTTTCTATATTAGCAATGAGATAAATTTCTAAAAAAAATACAATGTTATCATAATTTTGATCTTCCACAACACCAGGCAACGAGGGCTGGAGTTTTGTTCTAAAACACTAAGGGAACAACCTATTCACGAAGTTAAGAGGAAACACAAACTTTAAGGCACCATCCTAAACTTTAGCTCAGTGGACTTTGCTATTGTCACAAAAAATAGCAGCTATTTCGATTATCCAACACTGAGATCAATAATGTAGCAAAAACTAACAGTATTCAGCAAAACTTAATTTATGGACAGATAAATATACAAGATAGAAATACCTGTTTTAAGTACGTGGGGAACCTGGAGGAAATGAAACTCCTTAGAAGATGAGACTTTTCCTCGATCATGTCAGCATCTGGGCCACTGGGGCTGCCTTCTTCTCTTGAAATATATGGACCAACTACGAGCACCTTCTTGGTACTTAACTGAATTGTGACCAGAGAAACCTTGCTATTTTCTTCTTCGGCGGACTCTGAGACCAAAAAGTATGCGATGTTGGAATTCAGCATGCTCACAAGAGGGAACATCAGGATATCACACGGCAGACCTATATATCTGTTTAAAGCTCATAGCTCTTCAGATGTGATGGTCATATGCTCATCCCATGGCCCATCTTAGGAGGAGAAAATATAGGAGTGAATGGTGAAACTAGAACCTTTCCCAAGTGGCCCAAACAGTTCCCCATCAGAGCGGATAACATCAGTGAATCTGAGAACAGAGCTCTTTTTGCTCAGCTCTATCATGGCGCACACACCACAATTCACCTCATAGAATGCTTTGCCTTGAGCTGAACTTCTAGGACGGTCAACAATAGGAAATCAGAGGTATAAGATCTGGGGCTTTTCTTCAAGTACATCATAAACTAGCATACCACCTCTGTAATAGTTGATCCAACAAATGCAAAAGTTGAATGTG
Organism: Triticum aestivum; assembly: GCF_018294505.1. NCBI lineage: Eukaryota > Viridiplantae > Streptophyta > Magnoliopsida > Poales > Poaceae > Triticum > Triticum aestivum. The sequence continues at coordinate 64,812,318 of NC_057801.1, forward strand.
ATGACAGCATCAGTTGACCAATAGTATAACTCCTTATGCTCATCCTCCTTATGGTCGATTGGTATCTTCCTCACATCCCATTTGCCATCACCATCATTTCCAGAGACAAGTGAGCGGAACACACAAACTTCTGCTTCCATCTTGAGCGTGCCAGGTATTTCGCTGACCATAGCCAGCTGCGCCACTGCAAATTCCGCTTCAACGCTTTCGCCATGGCCTCGGATGAGTCCTACAGTGTCCAGAAAGAACACACGTTGCTCAGCCACAGCCTTCTCCTCTCCCTCTCCAAAAGGGAAGATCATTGGCTTGTTGCAGACAAGGAGCCGTTTGAGCTGCAGGGACGGCTTAGTCTCACACGACGCTACACAGATAAAGTAGTCTTGTATGATCGGTAAGCAACCGTCCATGCCCAATCTTCCAAAAGAAGTTAGCCTGAAGAGAACCAGATCACAGTGGGCGGCCACAAGCTCGGTTCCCTTGGCATCCTCCGACTTTATACCATCAGGCCACCGCATGTAGAAGCGGGAGATGGCCGGGGGCTCGGCAAGGAGGAAAAGGATGCCGAACTTCTTGCAAAGAGAGGTGTGCGAACTTGCCCTCAAAGGCGCCACGGATCCGTCTAGGAAAGGACTGCCCTCTTCCTCATCACCCCTGTGGAAGACAAAGCGGTCGAGCATCATGCACCTGGATCCAGCAATGGCCATTGATCAGCAGATTAAAACAGGTTTAGATAGCTTCCGCCTCTGCCTGCGAGAAGAGGGAATTGACTCAGCACCATCACAACATTTGCCACTCTCTCAAGAAAATTTACCACTCAAAACATTGCCATTGAGAAATTAATTATCCAGAATACCAGGTATTACTATGTACTACTACCTAGCTGAGGTTGCCACAAGAACAAAAGAACAATTTTACCATTACCTTCTTAAAAAGATGAAGTGAGTCAGATAATGTTTACAGAGATGCAAGATGTCATAATAATGCCCATTACAGAAACAACAAAATAATGCACAGTAGAGAAAATGGAAACAGGCTGCACCCTCGCACATCATTTGCACGCAAAAAGGGGCTAAAATGAGCTAGATGGAGAACTTGAATTGCGGATTGCAGATTGCCCTTTCTACGAGAACAAGGTTAAATTGACAGATGTGTGAGGTGTGGTCAGGTGAGAGCTGGCTGTACAATGACGAGCATGCTGTTTTCCCTACCCTTGTGTACATTTGTTATACTGAAAGGACCATGGGAGGTAGAATTTGCATCAACAGCATTACAACAACGTTTGCCACTCCAAAAACCACCAACTTTAACAGATCGATTTTGCCAGAGCAGCACTAGTTGAAAATTTTCGTTGTCCAGACAGAATACCAGGCATTATCATGTACTGCTAACCTACCGGAGCAACAAAAGAAGACGTCTGCCCTTACCTTCCTCAACGGCAGCAGTTGGGGCAGCCGAGCAGCCTGCGGTGGCTGGTGCGACCCAACGGACCAAGTGTGCAGATCACGGGGAGGGGAGCGCCGGGAAGACAGAGGGGGGTGAAGGGGTCGAGCGTTGTCTCGCCCTGCTTCCGCGGCTCGCCGGCCCGGTGTTGAAGCAGATTCCACCCACCGCCTTGTCTGTCGCCTCACACGATGGAGCTCGAGCGAAGAGGCGCCGCGGGTTTCTAGGGTTCGAGGGCTGGGAAGGGGAGGAGGGGAAAGGGATCGGTGAGGATCACTGTCGCTGTGACTAGTGAATGTGAGATCTGGAATGGTTTTTTACAATTTGGCCCAATTCCTCAGCTGGCTCTCTTTGCCAAGTGACCCGTCGCGTGGCTATCTTGCCGCAAGCGCCGCGACATGTGGAGCGTGTCAGAACTAGAATTAACAACCAACTAATGCTCACTCCGTTGTTACGGAGTATAAGATTTACTGTATTACTAGTTTTTGAAAATCAAATATGTATATATTTGACCTTATTTTTAGAGTAAAATATCAATATCTATAGTGTCAAACACAAATCCTACTACTGTTGTATGTATTTTGTTTTATCAAATTATTTGTTATGGGACCCCCTCTCTTGCGACCGCGTCGCCCCCGCGGGTGATCAGCTGCATCTCCCCTCGAGCCCTCCCCCTTCCTCCCTTCCCGCTGTCATCACTAGCCTGAGCGGCGTTGACGCTAGCGGCCCTGGCCTTTCCCCTCTTGGTGGCGCATCGGCGTGGGGCGGAGCGGGGCCGTGGGTTGCACCTAGGCGGCGCCGGCACGGATGGCCCCTGGCCTTTCCCCTCTTGGTGACACGCCGACACGAGGCAGAGCGGAGCCATGGAGTACACCTCGGGGTGGCGCGGCACCCGCTCGGCCCAGATCTGGGCCCATCTCGGTCTACGCAGGGGGCGCGATGGGGCATGTCAACGGTGTGGTTTCCGGCAAGCGAAGGAGCGGCGTTGGGCGGAGTGGGTGGTGGCGGCCGCTGGCGCCGGTTTGCTGCAACGTGGTAGTTGGGGCTTTGCGGGCCCGATTTGGGCATGGCCGGGCCAGGGGTGGCCTAGTATGCCCCTGTTGCCGTGTCCGAACGGCGACCGCGACTGTGTTGGAGGCACAAGCCTCCCGCACAACGGCAGTGGAGGTGGTTCCCTCCCGCGCGGCTCCGGTGCTGCGGCTCCTGATTCCTGGCGCTCCTCTCTCCGTCCTCTTTGCCTCGTGGTGGTGATCTCAATGAGGTAGTGTGGGTGGCATCAAGACCGTGGTGGCCCATGATGGTGGGCGGCATGTTACTGGTTGGTTCCACATTGGTTGGGCACTGGAGTTTGGCATGCGGGAGAAATCTTAAGCAGTCCAATACTATTTTCCACGGCGTAGTTCCTGGTAAATCGGCATACGCAGTGGGCAAGATCGAGTTGGAGGTAGCCTTTGGAGATGAGTATGATTCCAGGGCCGAAAAGTTAACTTTTGAGGTGGTCAAGATCAGGAGCCTGTATCATGCTCTGTTTGGGCAACTGGCTTACGCCAAATTCATGGTGCGGCAATGTTATGTTTATCTGCAGCTAAAGATGTCGGGTCATAAAGGGACCATTACGGTTCATGGCAGTCGGAAGGTGGCTCTGGAGTGCGAGGAAGGCAACGCAGCTTATGCTGAGTCAGTCTGTGCTACAGAAGAGTTAAAGTATTATAAAGACAATGTTTGACCCGGCAGACATGACATCCTTGAAGAAGCCCACCACAGAGCGTGAACCGGAGATGAAGTTTAAGTCGGTTGAGGAAGCCTAGATGGTTGACTTTGTTCCTGGCGATTCATCTAAGCAGTTCAGTATCAGTGCCAATCTGGATCCCAAATAGGAAAGCGCGCTCATCGAGTTCATCCGTGAGAATCGGGACATCTTTGCATGGAAGCCTTCTGACATGCCGGGTGTACCGAGAGAACTCGCTGAGCACACTCTCAACATTGATCCGAAGTTTAAGCCGATCAAGTAGTTTCTTCGGCGGTTTAGCGAAGAAAGGCACAAGGCCATTGGCGAGGAGGTGGCCCGGCTCTTGGCATCCGGGTTCATTATTGAGGTATTTCATCCAGAGTGGTTAGCTAACCCGGTGCTAGTGCTCAAGAAGAACGGCACTTGGCGTATGTGTGTGGATTGATCAAATCATTGATGCTATGGCGGGATGTGTGTGGTCCGACTGATCCCTTTGCTCTCCCTTTGCTCTCCCACGTATTGATCAAATCATTGATGCTATGGCGGGATGTGAGGTCTGAGTTTTTTGGATGCTTATTCTCGATATCATCAGATCAAGATGGCGGTTAAGGACCAGGAAAAGACGGCGTTCATTACTCCCTTTGGAGCCTTCTGCTATGTTTCTATGCCTTTTGGGCTCAAGAGTGACTAGGCGACTTATCTGCGTTGTGTGCAGAATTGCCTTCATACTCAGATTGGCCGTAATGTGCATGCTTATGTGGATGATATTGTGGTGAAGTCCAGAAAGAAGGAAACACTGATAGATGATCTCAAGGAGACCTTTGATAACATCCGGGTCTACAATATGATGTTTAACCCAGCAAAGTGCGTCTTTCGTGTGCCCGCAGGCAAACTCTTGGGATTTCTGCTTTTTAACAGATGCACTGAGGCTAACCCGAAGAAGATCAAGGCTATCACCTCTTTGGCAAAACCCAAGTATATCAATGATGTTCAGCGTTTGGCGGGTCGCATTGCTGCTTTAAGCCGGTTTATAAGACGGTTAGGTGAGAAGGCCATACCGCTGTATCAGATGTTGAAGAAGACAGACGACTTTGTCTGGAGTGATGCTGCTAACGTTGCCTTTGAGGATTTGAAGAGGCAACTGGCTGAGCCGCCGGTCCTTGCTGCTCCCATTGATAAGGAGTCATTGCTGTTATATGTGGATGCTAACGCATGTGTTGCCAGTGTGGCCTTTGTGGTGGAGTGCAAGGAGACTGGTAAGGAATATCCAGTTCAACGGTCGGTTTACTACATCAATGAGGTTCTTATTGAGTCCAAACAGAGGTATCCACATTGACAGAAGCTTGTTTATGGAGTGTTCATGGCCAACCGAAAGCTTAAGCAGTATTTCCTGGGTCATCCCATCACTGTGGTCAGTTCTGCTCCTTTGAGAGATATCATCTAGAACAGAGAGGCTACAGGACGAGTCGCCAAGTGGGCTATCGAGCTTGCGCCTCATGGTTTAAAATATGTACCTCGTACTGCTATCAAGTCTCAAGCACTAGTGGATTTCATCAATGATTGGACAGAGTTGCAGGCGCCTGAAGAGAAGCCGGATAACACATACTGAACTATTCACTTCGATGGATCCAGGCAATTGGAAGGCTCAGGGGCTGGAGTTCTTTTGGCTTCCCCTCGAGGTGATAAATTTTTTTATGTCCTAAGATTGATGTTTTCCTGTACTAACAATGCAGCTGAGTATGAGGCCTTTCTCCATGGTCTTCAGATGGCAAAGGAGATGAACTTAAGCCAGGTAAGGTGCTTCGGCGACTCAGATTTGGTAGCTCAAAAAGTCTCAGGCAAGTGGGATTCCAAAGACCCTCTCATGGCGGCTTATCGCCGTGGTTATCAAGTGGAACACATCGATCGCAGGAAGAATGAGGCGGCTGATGCTTTAAGACGGCTTGGATCTCAGCGTAAACCGGTACCCCCGAACACTTTCTTGAATGTTTTGCATAATCCTTCTAGATTATGCAAAAATGACTTAATATCACACATGTTTCAGATTTAATGAAAATATGCGCCTATGCTATCACAATAAAAGGAGCAGAAATAAAAAGCAACCCTTAGGGAACCGCTACAACTATATACATTTGGTACAAATAATACAGTCCATTTAAACGAGAAAAATTTATTCCAGCATATATCATAGAAGGGCAAGCACACTCCCTTAAGTTAATTCAGAACCTCATCAAGTTGTGACTATATTCATTTTGTATCTAAGTAGTAGTAGTGAGTACTGATGCGTTTTTTGGGCCACGACGACAGGTGAGGACGACATCTACGCAGCAAGTTGGGCCTTTGAGATTCATATATTTAATGTAGTGATTTATGAATATACGTTAGATACTAATCGAGAGCTTAGAGAAGACGGCCCTACTAAACAAAGTTATTTGGTTTGTGCTTTCAGGGATCGTTGAAACATACAGAATGTTGAGGATTCTGTGCAAGTAGGTGTCAGTTCCATCGTGGATTGCTATGCTATGTTCTTCTGTGGAGAATAGAGTGGCGAGGTGTTAATCCATCTGATGATCACATGGATTTGTTGAGTAGATGGTCCTGTGACTTGCTGAAGTTTAGATTTCGTGTGTGTTCTATCTATTTGATGTGTCAGTCTTGTTAATTTGCAAACTTGTATGGGACCCCAGTTTCGTTGGGCGCTAAGAGATATGGGCTTCTGTAGTTTGATCAACTTGATAATGGTGTTTTGAACTTTTATTTCTAAGTATCAATAGTTCACTGAGTTCTTGAATGGCCATCTCAGTTATTATGACAGTGATGTCTCTTCTGGTCAATGCATCTATCCCAGTTATCATTGAATAGGGCATCAGGAAGCAAACCGAGTTCATCATCCTGGACAGTCCTCACGCCACTGCCACTGTTATGTCAGATTGCAAAGTTTATTTTTGATATAGATGTATCAACTGCTTGTCTGCTTTTCTCGGTGTATGTGATTGGGCTCTGCTTTTTTAGTAGTAGTGTGGGAGCAAATTAACATGCTAGTTTGCTCTGGTTTGACTAATTAAAATTGATGCTAGACTACTACTATCGATCACTTACAGAGAGGCTAGTTAATTCGCTGATAGATGCACTTGAGAAGCAAGGTGAAACAACGAGGGATCCGGCTTGCCTGCTCCCTCCCCATGTTCCCATCCGTGCTCCCACTTCATCTTACGGTGGTATTTTTTTCTTTTTCCTTTCTAATCTAATCATCTCCCCCTCCTGATTTTAAGGGAGTGGGGCCGGGCCTTATTTTGCTCCAATCAAATCATGCCACATATGCAAGAGCACGGATGGGCACACACACGGGGAGCAGGCAAGTCTCGTCCAACAACGAGATGCATGTCGTGAGAAGAAAAGCTGTTGTAATGTGGGAGCCATTGCATTGATGGTTTTTTTTCTTAGTTTAGGCAATTAGCTAGAATAACTACTATGCTCTCTTTTTTTGTGTAGGAAAAAAACTAGTATTTTCTTAGTAATATGTAATATGTACTCTGGATCAGCAGCAACAAAATTATACTGTATTTGATATGTGTTCTAGATCAAGTTTTGAATTAAATATGTTATAAAAAATATATATGTCCAAAATGAAATGTGTAAATACTAAAAAAGAGTGAGTGATTGAGTTTTGACAGATCCGCTGGATGAAGAGAAGTTTAATCCCCAGACAGTAGCTTTTTCAGGCATAAGAGATTACGATTTGAGATTGTAGGACGGGGGTGTCTGCTAGAGATCCCTTTAGCCAGTAAGTAGTTGTTGTAAATAAGTGTGCCCCATTTTGTGCATTATGTATGAATGATTGGGGGTCAAAATCTGCATGGTATGGTATAGTTTTGGTTGCGAGCGTATATCTTTTAGTGAACCCTGAAGAAGAATTCTTGTGTTCTCCAGGACTAACTAGCAGCATAAGATGGCTTAAGTTGTCTTTATCTGAGCCTTAAATCGATGATAATGTGGGTCCTTTTCTAACATTCACCTTACAAGATTTTTTTTCTTCTGATAATAATGCGCGGCATTGGCTGGCATGTCGCACGCCAGTAGGGGCCCCTTCCAGCCAAAGGGCGTCTGAAGCAGAGCGCGACTGAGCGTGTGCTTGCCGCTGTGAAAGACTTGTTTGCATCATGACATGCCTCCGGTAAACAGAGGACACGGAGCTTCAGTTTTTTTTTAAAACCTTTTTTTTTCAATTGGCGTTGACAGGCGTCTCCGAATCGTATAATACTGTCAGATTCAGACCTAACAAACAAATTCGAGCGTATCTCTTGGCTCAAAGATGACTGCGTCAGGATGCGCTACTCATCCACGGACAGTGCAACTTTCCTCGCTCTCATTCCTGATCGAGCTCAGACAACAAATGCTAAGATTCCGTGGATTTCATCAAGGACCCACACACACTAGCAGTTCTACTCCGAAGCTAAAGCTATGCTAATTTAGTTGCCTCAAGAAAACTCGAACAACCAATTTATGTTCAGGTTCAAATCCAGTGTTAAAATATTTTTGATGAACACTAGTAGTTTTACCAAGTTAATTGTGTCACCTTCTCTTCTACTGATTCGAGTATTTACATCGCTCCAAAGTTCCAAACTGAATAAAAAGGTAACCTCGCTTCTCTAGTTGCCTGCTAGGTGTGTTTTTAGGCACTTTTCCTGTATGCATATGAGATATTATAGAGATACAGCATGGTTTATTTTCGCATATGCAGGTAAGAACCAGTGGCGATCTTTTTGGCGATCGATGGTCATTATTGGGTTTGGAGCTCTGAAACTAAGCCTAGGAAACGTTATCCTAATGTTTGAGCATCAATCAGTTTGACTTTAGTTCCAGCTGCCAAGCCAGAGTTGGTTTGGCGTTCCAACCGGCCCAGTTCCAACAATACAATTAGGACTGGACGTCTGAGCGAGCTTTTTGGCTCGGCCCGAAGCTCGCTCCAGCTCAGCCCGTTACAGCTCGGCCCGATACAATAAACAAGCAAGCCCAGTTGTGAAAAGAGGCCCGATTCCCGACCTAGCCGAGCCGAGTTTTGCCCGGTTCAACTCGGTGACTCACTCGAGGCCCAGCCCAGTTCCCATCGGCCACTCTGGCATTAGGGCACGAGCCCCTCCCTTCCTCCGTTCGGCGCTATCTCATCCCTCACCTCACCGCGCCGCAAAAAGTGGACCGATAGCGACGGGGCGGCGCCTTTCCTCACCACACCGAACGCCGGCGGATGCGCCTCCCCTGGTTCCTTGCCGAACCCGACGAGCAGGTACTCTCCTTTCTTCCCATCCCTATGGCTGGGCGCGCACACGCTCGGCACTCTCGCGCTCCCCTGCACAAGCGCACCGACGGCAAATGACATACATGCTCCCCTGCATGTAGGAGTCCTACCTACATGGCTGCACTGCACCTGCGTACACGCGATGGAGGGATGGATGGCTGAATGCTTCTGTTTGATTGTGTAGAGTGTAGCCGTCGTCGTCCTCACCATGCCGGATGCCATCGTCGTCCTCGCCACGCCCGACACTGGACGGCGCTCTCAGCACCGATTGCAGACGCGCCATGTCATCGCCGCGTCAGCCGCTGCCTTTCCTGGCTAGCCAAGCATCCGCCGCCCCGACGAATGCAAGCACATACTACAGAGGCGTGTGACACACGAGCTGCCCGGGCTGGACCGAGCCAGAGGCAAAACGAGCCGAGCCACCAGAAACAGGCTCGTTCAACAAACGAGCCGAGCCGAGCTCGGCTCGCTTTAGGCGAGCCAAAGGCTGGCTCGGTCTGAACTTGGCTCGGCTCGGCTCGTGTCCAGCCCTAAATACAATGCACTTCAAGATAACCGCTTTACTATCTGGGTTTTGCCTTTGCTTGCGTCACCGAAGATCCTTGCTGTTTTCACTCATTCCGAAATATAAACTTCCGGAAGAAATTCAACGCTGAAACTAATATACCTCGTCTTCTGTCAGAAGACACTGAAATGTGCATCTTCTTTCAAGAGTTGTTGACAAATGAGCGCTGTGTAGCAACTATGGCAGGTCCTCAATATTTCTGCACTGTGTACTACGTACTAGCTATGGAATGCAGCGTACTAGTAACAACAGATTGCAAGTCACGGCAGCACAGAGATGACATGGGCGGAGGCAGAGCTAGACGCACCTATGGTCTCCGTCCGTCGTCGTGGAGGTTGACGCCATGGCTGCGCAGGATGGCCCGGACATTGGTGGTGCGTTTACCATGGTCCTCGACCTTGTGCTCCTCCAAGTATTCGAGGGAGAAGTGGTCGATGCGTCTGCTCCTACCCAGATTACTTACATACACCAGTGCATGGATTTCAGAATCGAAACCAAAATCAGATGTGCAAGAGAGGAGTGGGAGGGAGGAGGGGGCTTACCTGAAGGAGGAGGCTTTGCTGCGGACGAGGAGCGCTACGGGGTCACGCGCGACATGGGCCGCCGAGAGCTCGCGCGGCGAGAGCCACCGCCGCCGGTGAATGCGAGCAGGGGTCGCGAGTGAGCAAGGTGGCCGCCGAGTCCCAGGCCGTTGACGACGGCGCTAGCAGGGAGCGCCACGGCCGCCGCTGAACTGGTCGCTCGCTCGATCTCCCTCTCGTCTTCTCTTCTCTTCTCGTCTCCTCTGATGAGGGGAGGGGAGGGGATGGGAGGGGAGGGGAGGGGACGGGGAGAGGCCGGCCGCGAGGTCCAGGGAGACGGGGAGTGGCCGGCGGCGGCGAAGTCCAGGAAGACGGGGAGTGCCCGGCGGCGGCAATGTGGGAGGGAGCGGAGAGGTCGGGCAGGAACGAATGAGTTGGGTGGGTGGGTGCGTGTGGGGATCCAGTTGATTTCGCTGGGCTAGGAGAGATCTCCTCGCTGGCAGCTCATTGGTCAACCCGGACCTGCCACGGACCCATGCCCCTCCGCATCATAATCTCAGCCGTTTATCTATACTAATAAGACTAGCCACAATGGATAGTAACATGGACTAGTAACATGCCTATGTTACTACTCTTTGTTACTACCTCTACAATGAAAAGTAACATATGTATGGTAACATGCAACACCTCATTTATTAGGCTATAGACTCATCTTGCTTTGATATGTGTGATGTTACTTATCTTACTAGTAACTAGCTATGTTACTACTTCGCTCTCTTTCTTCATTTATTGCTTGCCACATCATCTATTTTATCTAGATATGTGTGATGTTACTACCTATGTTACTTCCATTGTGGGTAGTCTAAGTATGCAAGTGCAACGCACGTCTCGACTTACGATCATTATGTGAAAATTTATTTGTGTATATAAATGGGTAATCTGATAGTAGTAATAAAGAACTATTTCAAATGAATTGATGTGTTTGTAAGATTCATTTTTCACCTAAAAAGTTATTGCATTCTTATTTGAAACCATCAGTAGCCTTCTTATTTCTATGAATTTTGAAGAACATATTTAGGTACTTATGTACAAACACTATTTAAACATTCTTGTACGAAAATGATATATAGATCCAGAACGTTCAATTTTTTAGTTAGGAATGTTATGTGTAGATTAGGTTGAGTGCGTTTAGCGATGTATACGTTTGTTTGTTTAATAGTAGTAGAGATCGGACGGTATGCTTCTTTTTTTGGTGTATTGGGCATACGGAACGGTTTGAGGAGATGACCAAATCAAATGGGGTGGGTAGAGAGGCTGGATTTAATAGGGTAGACTTCTTCTGATTAATTAGCGGGTCTCGATGAAAATGCTAACATGAATTATTTTCTCACAAGTCCTACTTTCCATAATCTTCTTTATGTTCTGACGCCTTTCAACCAACTCTGTTGACTGCCACAGATCCATGGAGTAGGGGAACAACCGCTCTGAAGAAATATCTATATTTAAACAGAATCAACAAAAAAAAACATGTGCGGCTTTGAATTAAAAATTGTGCGCGTACAAATTTTTTTGGGCCCGTTGCGGACAATTATCTAGTAATATAAAATATCAACTGAGAGGTCGAGTAATGTACCCAAAAAATTCATGTAACTTGTACTCAAAATATAGGCGAACATATTTATCATGCTGAGCACTTGTGTTGGTATCATTTCTTAGCTAGAAAAAAAATCAAAATTTGCCAATCGAGCATGATCCATGTCATTCTAGTTAAGATATAATCCAAACTTGCCAATCAATTAGTTTTTTTTATCAGATCATGTAGCTCAATGCACACGTGAAGTAATGAACAAAGATTTACAATCAAATCTTGTCAGACAGAATGGACGCACCCTAATACAATTCACGCAAGCATTAACAAGACAAACTCTTCTCTTTTCATCAACATCTTCACCTCCCCCGACTATAGTCAACATCAGTTTATTCAGTGACCATGAGCCGATATATTTTGACAAAAAAAAACATAGAACCAAATTTAATGGAACTGTATATATTTTATATACAACATGGGCAAGTTTAGTGAACACTGTTAAGAAAAAACTTGCTGCCAATTACAGATTGTTCAGACACAAGAGCAGAACATCTAGTCTTCGCCTTCGATGGCAACACACCTTTGAGAATGGGTTGAAAGGGGGGGGACATTAAATCAAAAAATATATATGTTGATCCTTGTAACCATAATAATTCAACAAAAGTAGAATCAGCTACATCTGCTTTGTTTATGATATGGAACCTAATCAGTTTCAAGGTTTGATCATATGCAAAGCAAGCTGTTTGCCAGTTTCAGTTAAAAAGACAAAATAAAATGAAGTTTCAGTAGGCTCCCTCACTTGTTGATGAAATACATTGACCAGAAAACAGTGACGTAAAAGTGCTTGCGACATTATGCTTCTTGCCATCATTATAGTACTTGTTCTTTGGGACAAAATAGCAGTATCATCAGATGAAACAATTATCGTCAATAAATGAAATACATGGGTTAATATGAATTCGAAGCTCAAAACTTCCACCAACCGAAGCAGTGTGCTCAGCTACATCTGATGTTGTGTTTTGAAAAGCAATCATGTAATCCATGGCTCTATCCTTACTTAAAAGTAATCTTAGTTTTCTGGCCAGTTTACCTCGAACTATGTAAGTATTTCTTAGAACTGATCATATGAGACATGCATTCTATTCTATGCAAAATAAATAAATGCAGACACCATGCCGCACTGTCCTCAAAACCCATTTTGCTAATCTGCTACCTCTATGGTTGTGATCAGCGGATAAACATTGTACAGAACTACAAAAGCACAAATAGTCAAACAAGTATGATTACTACTGTCATGGTCATACATAAAGTACATGGTTAGAGAACTGAAGTTGTACCTTGCTGCATCTTGAAGTGCAGTTTGGATCATTTTCACGGGGTCAATGATACCATCATTGATCATATGAACATACTTCTCTACAGTAACCAAAACGCAAGAGTTAACTACGGAACCTCTAAAGATTATAATGCTGTTGGAGAAATATGAAACAAGACATTTGTAATGCACTTCAAAATGAACAGCCAAAACATGGTTAAAATGCACAGACCTATTGTTGCATCAGAGCCCAAACTAAGATTGTCTTGTGCCAAGCTTCCCAATAAATACGGTGATCAGGGGAGCCTGCAGAAAATCAGGAACAATTAATATATGTATTAATAGACCTGAGACATTAATGGGAGAGCACATACAACATTTAATCAGGATGCAAACAAAGTTATAAGAAAGAAGTGGAGAAATATCTTTAAGATGCTAAAGGAAAATCTGATTACGTAGAACAGAGAATACATAATAGGAAAATGACCACAATTCACTCTCCTGCAATGTAACAATAGTGCATACACATCTATTCCTCCCAAATCATTTCAGAAACTAATGACCAGTCCAAAAAGACATACAAATTATCATAAAGTCATCACCAGACTGGCAATCAGATAGAAGGGAGAAATGAATTGGTCATGCAGCAGACCCTCAGTGGAGAAAAGAATATGCAACACACTGGGATATGATTATGCTGAAAACAAAACATAAAGGAGAGGTAGTGCTATCAAGAATCATTCTGTGGCGGAGCTAGTTTGAAAAAAAGTGATGACCAAGGAAGATTACGTACCCAGCATTGTACCTTCCCGATTCCCTATGATGAGCGTTACATCGTACTCCTCTGTCGAGCTGCTCATTGTTGTGCTGCTTGTTGTCATCTACCTGTGCCTGGCCATGATGAAGCACTTTTACAGGCACGCGTGCTTGGATGGCGTCTCTAGACAATCGGCCAGTAGCACAACAGGATGATGTGAGGAGGATGCCGGGATTACGACCGAAGAAAAAAGTATCACTGCACCACCAAGAAAATTAGAAATTTCACAGAAAAAGGCCATCAGGCAGACAACAAAGTAGACCTAAACATATTTTGATTATAAATAATGGAGTTTGAGTAGCATTAACATATAGTGGAGTACTTAAATGTTTTGAATTGTAGTTAAATAAATAGCAAACCTTTCCACTTATAGTCAAGGTGAAAATGTACGGATACAAATAGGTGAATTCCTAGAATGTTGCGCAGAAATTCTCCTTTGGGAAGGCTAACAATTTTTATGTTGCTTCACTTTTAGCTTGTGTCACAATGACAGGTGGGCTGGTCGAGTATGTGATGGTCTTCCTAGAATCCCAGTCATCAAGAAAATCTGAATGTTCATCCTGTCGTTTAATATATAACTTACAATCTACGTCAGCGAAACTATCAACAAAATAGAAGGACTTTAACCTGCAGCATCCCATGTGCATCCATGCTGCAGCGCCTTCCTCTAAGCCTCTGCTGCTGCATGAGATGAAAAAGAGTTATTTAGAGGGTCATACACACACCAGAAATCCTGAAAGCAAAATTATCTTTCCATCCAGCAATCCTTTCAAGGGAACATGAGAAGCACAACATCGGATGCAGTCGATCCATACATACAATTTCTGAATTAATGTGAACATACAGCAGAACCTTACAGAAATCTACAATTTCATAGAAGCATGTTAACCAAACACAACAAGGAGGTAAAAGGGAGGCGTCCGATCTGGGTGTTGACCCAAAAGTTGCGGAAGGCGTCGGCGACCTCTGGCCGGGAACGGCGGGGCTGTGGCTTGGATATGCGGTGGCGCTGCGCTCGTGCGGGGGTGTGGCGGCAGGGTTGCCGCTCGGTGATGCGGCTGCAGGGCACTCGCGCATGTTGTTGCCGATTAGCCGATCAAACGAAGAACGCTGAGCTCAAGAACGCACGCAACACACACGAGAGAGGAAAGCCTTTTTGCCGCAGCTAACGACGCCACATTTTCTGTTTCATTCCTTTTCTCTTATCTATTTACAACTGACTCGTCTACCCTCCCGGTCTGGCCGCTATGATCCGCGTTGATCGCGCCATCCCACGATCGCGTCCACAGCGAGAGCCAAAAACGACCAGGAGGGAGAAAACAGAAACAAAAGAAACGGGAGGGCTCGCTACGTGCGCCTCCCCTAGCTACGTGCATGCTCGGGTCACATCCGACCCAGCAGGCTTATTTATTTTAAACGGAAAAACAAACTAACCTATCCGACGTGAGCTTACAGCAGGGCTAACATTTCTCCCCCCTAAGCTCAACGTCGTTTTCCGATCTCCTTGACTCCAAGTCTCTGACGCTGCTCGATGAACTTCACACGCCCAAGTGCTTTTGTCAATGGATCGGCCACCTGGTCGTCAGATCCCACATGATCAAGCTGCACCTCTCCATGTTCAACACAATCTCGGATGAAATGGAACTTGACATCGATATGTTTGCTTCGATCATGATGAACGGGATTCTTTGCCAGTGCTATTGCAGATTTATTATCAATCAAGAGTCTGAATGCACCAGCTTTTTCTCCCTTCATTTCAGCGAGCAGACGATTCAGCCATAGGCCCTGGCAAGTAGCAGACGCCGCAGCCTCGTACTCTGCCTCACAGGAGCTGATTGCCACAATCTTTTGCTTTTGGGAAGACCATGTAACTGGATTGCTGCCAAGGAAGAAAATCTGACCAGATGTGCTCTTACGATCCTCAACGTTGCCGGCATGGTCACTGTCACTATAGCCCAGCAGCTCACTTTTCCCTGAACCACGCCCATAGCAGCATCCATAGCTCAAAGTACTGCGCACGTACCTAAGTATCTGCTTCACGGCTGTCCAGTGAGTGACTGTAGGCCTTTCCATGTATCTGCTCACTATTCCAACTGCATGAGTGATGTCCGGTCTTGAGTGCACCAGGTACCTTAGGCTACCAATTATGCTGCGGTACAGAGAAGGGTCGACAGGTTTTGCATCGTCATTCTTCCTCAGTTTGAGCCGACACTCCATGGGTGTCTGACATCCATGGCAGCCATCCATTCCAGCAGCTTCAAGAATTTTCTCTGCATAGCTCCTCTGACAAAGGGTTATAGAATCATTGGACTGAGTTACCTCGATGCCCAGATAGTAGCTCAAGAGACCGAGATCACTCATTTTGAACAGCTCTTGCATTTGAATTTTGAACTTGTCGATGGAAGTCTTGCTGGTGCCGGTGATGATGAGGTCGTCAACATACACACCTACTAGCAAAAATGAGTGTGCATCACCACGGCGGAGCTGCGCATGAACCCCAACGTGCTCATGGTCTCATCCAGCTTCGCGTACCAGGCCCTCGGAGCTTGCCGCAGCCCGTAGAGCGCCTTCCGAAGCCGAAGAACCTGCTGCTCCTTGCCGGTGGTGACGTACCCCGGTGGCTGCGCCACGTACACTTCCTCGGCGAGGTCATCATTGAGAAAGGCGGATTTTACATCCATATGGTGCACCTCCCAGCCGGAGTGTGCGGCGAGCGTGAGAAGCAGCCGCACGGTCTCCATCCGTGCCACTGGCGCAAAAACTTCCTCAAAGTCCACGCCTTCACACTGCACATAACCTTTCGCCACCAGACGCGCCTTGTACTTGACGATGTTGCCGTCAGGATCGCGCTTGACGCGGTACACTCACTTCAAGCCAATGGCTTTGTGGCCGGCCGGCAAGTGGGCGAGCTCCTAGGTGCTGTTCTCGCCTATGGAGTCCATCTCCGCATCCATTGTCGCCTTCCAGGCTCTGTCGCTTAGCGCCTCAGTGATGTCGCGCGGCTCCTCTGCCGTGAGCAAGCATTGGTCGTGCTCCTCCCATACAGCCTCATGTTCTGTCTCGTCGAGAACATCGGAGAGGCGCCGGTACCGTATAGGCCCGGAGTCAACGTCGCGCCCATCATCATGTGTGGGCGGCGTGGCCCAACGCATCTCCCTCGCCGCAGCCGGCGTGCAAGGCTCGGTCTGCGACGTGCCGGGCGCCGATGCGGCCGGCGTGTCGGCGGAGTTCAGCGGCGACCCCAATGGTGGCGTAGAGGGTGGTGGTGCCGCGCTCCTTGGTGCAGGCGTAGGCGAGCAGCCCGTGTCCAGCTCGTGCACACCAAGGTCATTTGCATAGACCACAGTGAACATCGTCGGTGCGGGCGCCGTGACCGCGCCCTGTGCATTCCAAGTCCATGGCCTGCTCTCCTCAAATAAAACATCACGTGTGACTTGTACCTTTTGTGTAGCCGGATTGTACACACGATAGCCCTTGGTTCCTTCCTCGTAGCCTACGAAGATCATTGGGGTTGATCGATCCGAGAGCTTCGTCACTCCAGGGCCAAGCTTTTTGACATGTGCCACACACCCAAACACACGTAGGTGCAGCACGCTTGGCTTGTGGCCGTGCCAAGCCTTGCGTCACCCCGTCCAAGCTGCGCGTGGGAGCTCTGTTGAGCAGGTACACCGCGGTCTTCACTGCTTCAGCCCAGAAATATGACGGCACGGCCATGCTTTTGAGCAGGCAACGCGCCATCTCGACGATGGTCTGATTCCGGCGTTCAACCACTCCGTTCTGCTGAGGGGAGGGTGGTCGTGTAGTGTTTGATGCCCAGCTGCTCGCAGTATTCTCTGAACTCAATGGAGTTGAACTCACCGCCCCGGTCAGACCGGAATGCGCGAAGCCTGCATTTCCCCTCGTTCTCAGCCATTGCCTGCACTTTCTTGAAGTTCTGATGAGCTTCATCCTTGGATTTCAGCAACTCCAATCACATGTATCGACTGTAATCGTCAACTATCAGCAAGAAATACTTACTGCCACCCGGTGTGGTTGGTGTGATTGGCCCACACAAGTCTGTATGAACAAGCTCAAGGCCTTTCTCTGCTCTGTATCCGGCCACTTGAGGAAAAGGGGCACGGTGCTGTTTGCCCAATGCACAACCATCACAGTACTCCTCGACGCGGTCAGTGACTGGCATCCCGCGTACCATTTCCTTCGAAGACATGGCTCGCAAAGCTCTGAAGTGCAGGTGTCCCATCCTCGCATGCCAGCGCCAGGTGACATCTTCGGTCTTGGTGAGGAGACAGGCTAGGGCGTCAATGCTCAGTACGCCCGTGTACAATCTGCTCGTCGCACTACACCATGACAAAAACTTTGGGGTCACCATATCTGCCGGGAAAACTAGCCAATGGAGGCAGAATATCCGCCGGGAATGATTTTTGCCGGCATTTACAGACTGCCCTAGAAAGTCTCATCGGGAAAGACAATTCCTGGCAGTTACAAGAATGCCCGGCAGTTACTCTGACCCACATGTTAGAATCTTTACCGGCAGATAGAACTATTCCCGGCATATAGTTCTTTCCCAGCAGTGTTATAATTCAGGGCAGATAGAAGTAGTTCCCGGCAGTTATCCCGCCCTTAATTGTGTACGCTGCTAGCACACAGACCCCCTTCCCATTCAAAAGCTAAAATTTATCTTCACTCCATTTTGTGCCATTAGTATATATGTGACACGCATGCATAGTAATTAAAGTTGCATCACTTAGGCATAATATATATGTATATCTCAAGGATCCATCATGGTTACAAGCATATGTAGGTTCACAAGCCCAGTATTACAGCACAACATCCTTCATGTAATTCACTATTCCCATGCGCACAGAGGCATACATATGTAGGTCAATAGGTCCAATATTGCATAATAGAGAAAAGCGCAAAATACAACATCTGGTTTCAGCTACAAACAGATCCCAGCAGAAGATCCTTCCAGCTCACAAAACACAACTATTTAAAGTTGTGGATGCAAGAGAATTACACCGGTGACCTATAAAAAAAGAAGCGGCCAATTAGATAAGCTGGGAAGAACACATGTTTCAGAAATCCACTGCACAACTACTTGCAAGCAAGAGCAGATCAGAATTCCACAAGGCACACCCATAATGTCTGTTATGTACTCATAAGAATAGATAAGGCACATGGTGATCATAGTTAAGGTTCTCACTTTGCAAATCATCACCAACTTACTTGGATCAAGGTTTACTTTTCCAATTTAATAGAATATAATGATTAACTTGGAAGTTGCTATGTTTGTTATTAGCAAAGATGGAAAAGCTATAATTATTTTTCAATAGAATGGCCCTTGTGATTAGAAGAAGAAATTGTAATTTTAGATGAACTAAATATGGATCCATGGTAATCTATCTTGATTGAAAATTACAAGCTCAGGTAGGCTCTATTCAGACAGTGTGAGAATGGCTCTCAGAGAACAAAAAGAAAGAAGAGCGTTGGCCCTAGTCTCTGCTAGCATTCATCCCAAACAACCAGGAAAAGTGAGGTCTAATTTTTTTTCAATAGCTAGTTCATTGTACACTTTGTCTAGATGATAATGAAAACAGAATTAGCAAGAATTCTAGAATCTGCAATACCTTCTAGATGTGGGGACTGCTACCGGCTGTGATGGTTGCTTCTGCGTAACTTCACAAACAAACTCCAGAACGAGTGAAGCAAATGGTTTCACAAGGTGAGTAGACCAGCCTTGTAGCAACGTTGCCAACCTGAAGAGGAAATAAGTCAATTAACACGTACTCCCTCCATTCCTAAATATTTGTCTTTTTAGAGATTTCAACAAGTGACTACATACGGAGTAAAATGAGTGAATCTACACTTTAAAATATGTCTATATACATCCATATGTGGTAGTCCATTTGAAATCTCTAAAAAGACAAATATTTAGGAACGGAGGGAGTACATGTATTGCAGAGGATTCATGCAAGAGAGTTCATGCAGAAAAAAACAAGTGCACCCCATTTAGGAAAAATGAAAAGAAGGACATGCAGAAAAAAAAGTCAAAATGAAAAAACAAAGGGAAACAGTACTTTTAGTTTGTATTTCACTTTCCAAGTTAGTTAAGGAGTAAATCTGGGCCATTAAATATGATTTAGGGAAGTGAAAACAGTAGAGTACTAGAAGTGCATGCGAGCACTATTTAAAGGGTCTAGCTTGCCATGTACCGGTGGTGTGTTCTTGTTTAGTCAATTGAAAAAACAAAAAGTCAACATTTTTTCATTTGCCGAGCAAAATTATCAAACGCACTACACAAGCTTGCATGAAACTGCAAACAAACAGGTCATTTTACTATATCACCAAGCAGACCATAAGAATGGCAGCTCAAACAAGTACATGTTTTACAAACAAAGTGGTTATTCTATATTAGAACAATTGTCGGTCAGTGATTAAGAAATACATGTTCGCTCAACCTAAAAGCTGAAGAGCTGATGTCCAAATGTGAGTACGTGACTAACTAGACAACAAATTTTGCTAGCTGAAACTGAACAAGGATATGCTGTTTTGGTTTTATCTGGGATTTTTTGAACCATCCAGCAACAGCCTGCCTATGTATGTACTAGCTGAAGGAGTAGTACTGTTGGGACTTCAGAGTACTCTAGTAGTATTGGTTTTCGAGAGATGTCTTTTTTGAATGACAGCTGATGTACACTAAAACTGGGTGTCTAAAGCAAGAAAGTTTCAGCTAGGTTTAGAAACAATTTCTAGTTTTCACACTAACTATTGTGAATAAGAAAATTCAAAACTTTAGATTTGTGGTACTGAAGCTTAGGCAATTAGCAAGTTGCATAGCTAACAGGCTTAGCGTTTGAAGATGAGCCCTCGTGTCGTCCTAGGCAGGGACAAGGCTTAGTGTTCATAGATGAGCCTTCGCGTCGCCCTGGGCGAGGACGAGACTTAGTGTTTATAGATGAGCCCTCCCATCGCACTGGGCAGGGACAACGCAAGTAGTGCGTTTTCTGTCTAGAGTACAGACGGATGGTGAATGGCAGCAAGCAACAATAAAAACGAGTTTTATTTTGTATGCTCGAGGCACAAGAATCATTGGGCCTGGAATGTGAAGCTACAGGAAGTTGCACAGCAGTACAACAATCCATCCAACCGAAAACTCCATCCAGCACTAGCAGGACAACACAATTTTCAACCCTTGCCTAAATATAACCAGCCAACACAAATCAATTTTTTTACAAACCTAAATAAGGCCGTGAAATCGTAATTACAAACCGAAGCAACCTTTGACGTATTCAAAACATAGTCAAACGATACCATACAACGATAGAACCAAATTACGAGATATTCTAAATATAGTCAAACCATTGGTCGATAGCACACAACAATATAAACAAATCAAGTCTTCAGTTAAGATCAAGAATCTCACCAAAAGATGCAGTTGGCACTTGTTCAGTTACTGATGGCTGCAGCTTGATACCTTCTTCACTTGCCAACCAAGACCTTAAAACTTGTCTTTAAAGTTGAGTTTATGCCGATTAGCCTGCAAAGCAGGAAAACGTAATAAGCATTGATGAAGAACAATCAACAACACATGTAATATTAATAGAATATATAAGTTAACAATGTACAACAGTTTATATTTGAATAAGTAATTTTTCTACAGGCCAAAGCGTCATGCAAAAGTAAACATTGGCAAAACATTACACCGATAGTGTATATCACATAAGTATTTGTTCAACTAACAAGAACAGCAAGACAAACCTAACTTCTCTAGATAATCATCATAAGGTCACAAACCTTACTTGTGCAAGATATGACCAGGAAATGGCAACCGATATACTGTACATGAGAAGACAGTCAGTATCAACAACATATAAAATGGGCAAAGGTGGAAGCATACACCAGCAGTATTTATGGCATGAAATGCTCTGTTGTAGATGGATTTATATTTAGCCCAGCAAGAAGTACCACAAACTAGTCTAATGCATCATCCAGATCATTTATGAAACTAAATCAGAAGTACTACATCATATACACTACATAGCACCTGATAGGCATTAACTACGAATCATGTTTTGGGCAGTCATGCAAATTTTTCCTAGTGGAGGAAAGTTCAAGTTACAAGAATCTATTAGACTCATAGCTCATAGCCAAATCTACTATATATGTCGGCACAACAAGACAATCTTTGCCTGTCCGCGCAATAAGAACATGGTTCAAAAAGCATACCTGTAAAGACCAAGCACGAATGGAGAACAAAGCTTAGTGGCAGCCTCTATGTGCGAATCTGAGATTGTTGTTGTTGCTGCTGCTTCAGTTAACGAACATGTGGCAGAGGACAATCCTGGTAGCACGAACAGACAATCAATTAGATCTTAATCACGCTGTGCTGTAGTGCGAGGCAAAGCAGGTGACGGGGGTGGCGAGTGGGATGGGGAGGTGTCGTTGTTGGGGATCGGGACGGCGTTTAGGGTGATAAGGAGGGGATGGGACGGTGTCATGGTCGGCGAATGGGGCACCAACGCTGGATTGGGGGATACTGGTGCGGCATGGACGAAGATGGGGTGCCTGCTGGTTGGGGAATGCGCGGCGGCGGCTCTGGGAGTGGGATCCGGGTGTGGTGTGGATGGGGATGGGCAGCGGCGTGAGTCGGAGGT
>NC_057801.1:64834787-64839739 GCF_018294505.1 Triticum aestivum
TGGCGGCACGGCTGGGTGGAGGCATGGATGGAGGATGCAGGGGCGTCGGGCGATGGGTGGGTGACGAAGGGAATGGAGGCGGCGGTGCCGAGCGGGGCGGGCAAGGATGGGAGTGAGTCGGCGAGGGCGCTAGGGTTGGCGGAGTCGACGGCGAGATGTAGTGCGGCGGCTGACAAGGGAGGGAGAGCGGCTGAGGAGATATGTTTTTTTTAGTCCAGCTGAGGGGATATGTGGAATTGTGGAGAAGGGGGAAATTAAGCCCGCGTGGCCGCGGTGGGCTTCGAGTGGCTTCTAATTTCCAATCTCCCGCGAGGCTCCTTTTCTTGGGCCTCAAATTGTTCGTCCCCGCCAGCGTCCTAAAGGGCAGTGCATTCGCCCTCAAATGGATTTCAGGGCAATTGGGCTGACCCTAAAGATGCCGGCAGATGACCTGCCCTTCTAACACTACCATTGCCGGCAGTTATCATGACCTACACAATCTTTCTCGGCACATACAGCTTCGCAGGCAGCTAATTGCCCCTAATTCCTAATCATCCCCGGCAGTTAATTGCCCCTAAACTTTTATCATGGTGTAGTGTCGTCCGTTTGACGCGAGCTAGGATGCGCCGGCCCGGATCTTGGATGGTCATGATCCCATCTTCAATCCCTATCCTGCATCCACCCTCATCCAACTGCCCTACTGAGATGATATTGCTGCGTAAGCTGGGAATGTAATAGACTTCAGAGAGAGCACGTTGATCACCATTCTGGCAGCGAAACACAACGGCGCCCCTGCCCTTGATAGCCACCAGAGAGCCGTCTCCGAATTTCACTGTGCCGTGTAAACCTTCATCAAGTGTAGAAAACATGTTCCTCTCCCCAGTCATATGGCTGGACGCCCCTGTATCATAGTACCAAAGGCCATCGGGTGAAGGCATGGGAATTACTTTCTCCTCATTCAAGAACACAGCTTGGGGCGCCACTAGCTCAGGTGTAGAGACGTTGGTGACCACGGCCATGAGCAGGCCCTGATCGTGTTCGTCGCGATCTTCGCGGACGAGGTTAGCCTGTTCCTTCTTCCCTTGTTCCTTTTGCTTCTCCAGCCATGACCAACAGTCCTTTTTCCAGTGTCTGACCTTGCCGCAATAATGGCATTTGCCCTTCTTCTTGCCGCCGCCCGCGCCGCTGTTGCCGGACGCTGGCTTCCCGCCACCGCCGCCGCCCTTGGCTGACGACTTGCCTGGTAACTTGCCCTTTCCGCCGCTGCCGACCGACGATGATCCGCCACCGTACTTGTGCTCGCGAGCGGCCCACTCTTCGGAGGTGTACATGAGCTGGCCGGTGGACTGCTTGGCGTCGTCGAGGTCATAGTAATCCTCGCATGCAGAGAAACGTCCGACGAGTTCCTCAATGGACATGGTTTTCAGATCGATCAGGGATTCGATCGCCATGGCCATCGGGCGGTACTTCCGCGGCACCTCTCGGAGAAACTTTTGAACGGCCTTGTGCTCGGTGACGGGGTCACCGTATAGCTCCAGATCGGCGACGAGGGCAGCGAGACGCAGCCCGAAGTCCTCGACGGACTCCCCGTCTTTGAAGCGGAGATCCTCGAACTCCCGCCGGCGCACTTGCGCCTTGGCCTCGCGGGCGCGCTCGCTGCCCATCCGCATGGTCTTGATTGTCTCCCACGCCATCTTCGCCGTGTCCTTCGCGGCCAGCACGCGCAGCATCTCCGGCGGGACGCCGGTGAGGATGATCTGCAGCGCGCGCCGGTCGTCGTCCTCGTCGGCGGCGTCGTCGGTCACCGCAGTCCAGACGCGGGCGACCTGCAACTTAACTTGCATCACCAGCACCCACTCCTGGTAGTTCGTGCGCGTGAGCATCATGGACGACCCCGACTCCTCTCGCACGATGCGCTCCACAACGCGGTACTCGCCGCTGCCGCTGCCAGAGAGGCGCGCGAGTGGTGCCTTGGATGAGGGCGTCTTCGACGGCGACCTCGTGCCGCCCTTGTTCTTCCCGTCCGACTCGTCCCCGGACATGACCACGACGGATCAAACACCGCCGCTGTGCCAAGGATCAAACACCCGGGCTCTGATGCCAATTGTCGTTGCCGATTAGCCGATCGAACGAAGAACACTGAGCTCAAGAACGGACGCAACACACGCAGAGAGGAAAGCCTTTTTGCCACAGCTAACGACGCCACGTTTTCTGTTTCATTCCTTTTCCCTTATCTGTTTACAACTGACTCGTCTACCCTCCCGGTCTGGCCGCTATGATCCGCGTTGATCGCGCCATCCCACGATCGCGTCCACAGCGAGAGCCAAAAACGACCAGGAGGGAGAAACACAGAAACAAAAGAACGGGAGGGCTCGCTAAGTGCGCCTCCCCTAGCTACGTGCATGCTCGGGTCACATCCGACCCAGCAGGCTTGTTTATTTTAAACGGAAAAACAAACTAACCTATCCGACGTGAGCTTACAGCAGGGCTAACAGCGCAGGGCTGCCAACATGGGGCTAGCAGCAACAGCCTCTGCGTGCCACACTCGCAGCAGAGCTCCGCCTTCAGCACCGCTCGGCCTCCCTTCTCCTGCCCTCAACCGCACCACCTGCTCGTCCGCTGTGACCCTACAGCCGCTGCTCCTATGTGCTGCACCTGTGCTGCTGCTCCCAGCCGCCGGCGCCGGCGCCCCCTTGAACACCTCTCAATGGCGAAGACGAAATCTGGTGAGGAGGGGGAGGAGGATCACACCACTTGAGGTCTTGCGATCGCAAACCGGATTTACATCGCCCGCTCGAGGATGAGGGGATCTGATTGGGATTTGTTTCCTCTTTTCGTGCGTGATTGTTGGGATCGCGGCCGCAGGTCGTACCGGGACAGCAGAGTTTTCGTCCGCACGATAAAATCGCTAAACGCACTTTTGGCTGACAGTTAGGGTAATCTGGACGGTTAGATGAAATTAAATGAGTCCGATCGTGGGGCTATAATTAATTAGGAATGTTATGTGTAGATTAGGTTGAGTGCGTTTAGCGATGTATACGTTTGTTTATTTAATAGTAGTAGAGATCGGACGGTATGCTTCTATTTTTAGTGTATTGGGCATAGGGAACGGTTGAGGAGATGACCAAATCAAATGGGGTGGGTAGAGAGGCTGGATTTAATAGGGTAGACTTCTTCTGATTAATTAGCCGGTCTCGATGAAAATGCTAACACGAATTTGTTTAGTGTGTTCTTCGTCCTCTTACTGGTTGATGATGTTAGCATGACTGCATCGGTTGCCCTTCTCTCCCTTTTTCTCTAGCCCGCTTAGCTTTTCAAGATTTACACATCCACGTGTTAATTTGAAAAAACTATCTTTGCACTAGCTTCTATCTTTGGTAAAAATTAAAATAACGCTCCTCTCTAGCTGATCTCAGTCGTCATCCGCCCACATCCAACGAGGAAGAGAGCGAGATGGTTTGGGCCTCTTTTCAATTTCATTTGAAGGAACTCACCATCTGGCAGCGGACCCAAAAATTTCAGTCTTCCACGGACATCCTGAGGATTTAGGAGAACGATATTTGGAACGAGTATGATGAAGAAATAACATGGGATCCTATAAAATTATGATTTACAATGAACATTTACATTTAAATTATAATAAGCCCGGCGATGTGTCATTTTCTAATCATAAGAAAATCAATTTCACAAATGCGAGTGTGATTTCTACCATGGAGGATAGTTATGCACGCGGCCGTACGTAGCTATTTCACTTTCTAAGTGTCCGGTTTTGCTTTGTATCGTTGTCTACTCACTTCACTACCCCTAACCGGCACTTAGCTTTCAGGACTAAGTATCCCGTGTCTCTTCATCCCACTGTCCACTTCATATCATTGTTGCAAAAGGTCCACTTGCTTGGTTTAGTGTCTGAATTGCTATGCATCGTAATCTAATTCACCTAGTTGTCTCTAACATTTCATTTGCCCTGTTACGTGACCAGTGTTCCTTTGTGCCCCTATTGCTTCTCTCCTCCAAACACTAGGATACCATTATCATGAATAGACTGCATCTAGATGACTCAAAAAACATGAACAGAGAGGGTTTAGGGATTCTTTACTTGTCACGAAGGTCGATATGATCACCTGCTCGGTGCAGGCGAGGTGGATGCAGGGCCGGGCCTACAGTGGTGCAAGAAGTGCGGCCCGCACAGGGCCCAGAAATCTGGGGGGCCCAAATTTTTACATATACATATTATTAAAAAAATTTATGCGTTTTGGGCTGCTGGGCGCTGGAGTGGGCTGGACTGCTGGAGTCGAAGCGAGGAGGGCATCGGAGAGTATCGAGCGAGCGACCGGCGCTAAACCGGAATCGGGGATCGATCTCCTCCTCGTCCAGTCCTCCTACTCATCGATGTCTCGATCGCTAGTCGCTACATCCTACAGGAAAGGTCCTTTGATGATCCAAGGTGTTCACTTCGCCCTGTGTTGGAGTCTGACTCCTCGTCCCTGGATCCGATTGATCCAAGGTGTGATGGAGTCTGATCCCTCGGTCAAAGGTATTACGTCCTGGAGACTGGAGTCTGATCCCTTGCCCCTCGGTCCCTGGATCGATCGGATCACAGCACGACCGGCCGCTGCCGCCATTGACTTCCTCCGCTCCTCCGTCCTCTTTCAAATTTGGATTGATCGGTGACCGACTCTAGCCTCCAGGTGTTTAGCGAGTCCTTTTCGATTAACTTCGGTTTCTCCTCATAATTCCTATTTTTCTAATTAATTAACTAATAACTATTGGCAGGGATCTTCACTTCGTTAGAGATTGCTTCTTACTTCTCGGTTAAAGATCACAGGACCCAGAATTAGGTGAGTTAGACGCTTCGTCTAAATGGAAAACATTGATGCATGATATCCAATTGATATATGCTACTGTGTAACTTTAATTTTATTTTATTCATCTTCTTTATCTTCTTATATAAGACATTATATTATATACATACA
>NC_057801.1:65681875-65753633 GCF_018294505.1 Triticum aestivum
TTAGTGCCGGTTCGTCACGACCCGGGACTAAAGGCCCACAACATGGCACAAGCCCGCGCCGTGGGGGGGGGGGGCTGGGGGCCTTTAGTCCCGGTTGGTTACACCAACCGGGACTAAAAGGTTCAGGGGTTTATTTTTCCTTTTAATTTTGTGTTTTCCATTTAATTATTTTTCATTTCAAGCATATTTTACGCTACATACATTCCTACATATTCAACCTGCTCGGCGGCCCAGTCGACATCGCCTTCGCGGCGTACGGGGACGAGTGGTGCCGGGCCAAGAAGATCCTTACCACCACCTTTTGACGGTCAACAAGGTAGGGTCGTTCCGTCAAGGCCGGGAGTCAGAGATGGCTCGTGCCATGGCATGGATCTCGGACGCGGCGGTCGGCCACGAGGCGCTGGAAATGGGCAAGCTGCTCCACAGCTTGTCCATGGCCATGGTCTGCCGCGCGGTCTTCGGGCCGGCGTTCAACATGGACGGCCGCTGCCAACAGCTGCAGGACCTCGTCCGTTCCATCGACGCCCTCGTCGCCGGTTATAGCGCCTTGGACTTCTTCCCGGCCTTGCTCAGCAAGGCTGCCTTCGTCAGGCGGTTCATCTGCGGCAAGGCGGCCAAGCTCAGGAGCGTGTGGGACAGGGTTCTAGATGAAATCATCGCGGAGCACGAGCAGGACGGATTCATCGACTCGCTGAGGTCGGCTCAGCGCGAGTACGGGTTGTCCAAGGAGCACGTGAGATCAATCTTAATCGTAAGTTCCTGAAATCTTGATACTCGTACTTATTTTTCTTTCTTGAATTAGCCTACTGATCCACTTCAAATGCCTACTGATCATGTGCTTCTGTTTGTCATTGTGTACGCAGGACACCTTCTTCGGCGCCACGACTCCACCGCAACGCTCATGGAATGCGTTTTGGTGGAACTAATGGCGAACCCTCGCGCGATGTACACACTCCAAGCCGAACAGAGGAGAAGCGTCCCCAACAGAGGAAGCAGCCATGGACATGGAGGGATACTAACCCGGGATGATCTCGCGGGTAAACCATACTTCAAGGCAGTGATCAAAGAATGTTTTCGCCTCCACCGTCCAGCGCCCCTGCTCGGGCCGCACCTGTCCATGGACAGGGTGCGGCTCCTCGACGGGTACCAGATCCCAGCAGCAATGCCCGTCATGGTGAACGCCTGGGCCATCGGGCGGGACCCGGGCGTTTGGGGTGAGGACGCTCATACTTATTGATCTTGTGCTGGAGGAGTATCCGCTGATACCAAACTTTTCTGTCCAAATATTTACCGTGCCTACGCTGACTACAAGGCTTGTGCGCGAGCACAATTTGTTGGGTATTCTTCTTGAATGTTTGACAGCTCTGTTTCTTTCTTGCGTTGGTGAGGATGGTCGTTTACAGGTATGTTTATCTTCTTCTTTCTGTGGCTCAAAACGTTAGATGCTTATATGCCTTATTATCCAGCCAATGTGCACTGATGGGATATTGTTACTTTTCGAGCATAATTGCTATATTCTGTCAAAGCTGCTGGTACAATTCGCGGTGAACATATTTCTCTTACCCGTTAATGGTAACACTTACAGGTCAAAAACAGGCATAGGCCCTGAATGTAGGCTTGTCATCAAACATTAGCACACCTAGCTTCTCTTTGACTATGCACAAGAGAACTCTCAAAAACAACTATGCACAAGAGACAAATAGCATGTCCATGTACTTGAATTACTGGGGATGGATGAACAATAGACATTTCAGGATAATATTTTGTTGGTTTCTGATAAAATGTGTCTTCACACTATATGTTAACAGATATCCCACAATGATTTGTACAGTGTAATGTTATTTCATATGGTCACATGGATGTTTCTACCTTGTTATTTGCAGACAAGCAAATGGGTAAATTTGTACGATGCTTCTATTAGATTATTGGAAGATGCACGCTATGTCCTGAGACATGAGGAGGTTTCTATGTATGTTGCTTCTTAGAGGCCTGGTCTAACAAGTTCATGGGTTAAGCTGTTGTTACTTGTGCAAGGAATGGATCCTCAGAAGAGAGTGACGAGTGTTCATGCTGAAGATGAGACTGAGAATCTATCTGCGCCTTTCATGCTGGGGCATTATCTTGGGATCATTCAGAATCTTTTGTTGAAGGGAGCATTTTCTTCTCCTGGGCAACAAGAGTCAACAAATGTTACTGCATGCTCCACTGCGACAAAAGGCATGGAAACTGCCAAGAACCAGAGGCTTGCAAAAGTTGGAAGGGTCTCCCAGGAGAAATCGGTATGCAATTTGGGTACCAGAGAGAGTTCTTCGAGCAGGGAGTTACCATCACCTGTTGCCTGCTTAATTCGTCAGTGCTTGAAAGCTATTGGTAGCTGGCTGGAAAAGATTGGTGAGGTGGACACGAAGTTAAATGAAGGATCCCAATTAGACGATGCTGCAGATTATTATGAAGTAATCGGTCCTCCGATTCAAGAATCCGGCAACATATGTTGCTGATAGGTCAAGGGGGGATGCCTCAGGTTGGTAATGTCACAGGCAAGGGAAAGTTGCAAGAAACTAGCAGTGCGCCGGATGTACAATTGCAACCTGAAAATGCCATTGCTATTACTGTTAGAGTACGTATTGGGCCTAACGGACCCGTTAGTCTTAGGGTTAATTAGAGATAAGGGTCGCTTGCTTAGGGATCAAGTAAGCCTTGCTTGGGAGTCAAGTAAACCTCTCTATATAAAGAGAGGAGATGTATCGATCTAATCAAGCAAGAATTAAGAAGGAAATCCCTTCCCTCTTCCCTGTGCGGTGCAGACCAACAGCCGTCCGACAGGGAGAAGGCATGATGTCACTGACAGCAGCGCACCGCGTAGCACCACTGCATTCCGCCACGAGCCGCCGCGAGGGCGCCTCTGCTGGTCACTCTTGCGACCACTTCCAGGTGGTCATACACATGCACTCCTTTTATCCAGGTGGTGTCCATGGGATCCAGGTGGCTGTACACGTGCACGTCCGACATGCAGATGGTGTCCACTTTTGGTTAAGGGGTCCAAAATAAAGCGTCCCAGTCCATTTCAGGTTGAGAATAATAAGACAAGTCAAGTTGTAAAAGGCTTATTTTTAGGTGTTAGGTTTGTGTTGCGTCGAGTCATGGTTATAAGTTGGTTAGGCTGCAGCTCTAGGACAAGCTGCATGTCCAGGTGGGGTGTAGTGTTAGAGTACGTAATGGGCCTAATGGACCCGTTAGTCTTAGGGTTAATTAGAGATAAGGGTCGCTTGCTTAGGGGTCAAGTAAGCCTTGCTTGGGAGTCAAGTAAACCTCTCTATATAAAGAGAGGAGATGTATATCGATCTAATCAAGCAAGAATTAAGAAGGAAATCCCTTCCCTCTTGCCCGGCCGTGAGCAAAAAGGTCCCCGGCCGGCCCTCTCGCGCCCTCCTTCTAGCAGCACCATAACAATTACTCTGACTGGTGGCAACCTTCTATATGCTCACCCAGATTCAGTAACTGATGAACAAGGTATACTCAGCAAGACAGGCTGGCATGATGTTGTCTTTGATGTCAGTTCACAAGAAACGTCTTTTCATATCCCTTTACACTGTATGCTTTCATTACTATTGCGGGAAGCAATGAAGAAATGTTTCGGAGAGGATGCCAAAACAGAGGAATGTTCAGTTGTGCAGTCCAATGAGTTCTTCTCTCAGGTACTTGGAGGTTGTGAGCCTTCTGGTTTTGCTTCAGTTGTGATGGAGCATCCATTAAGAGTGAGAGTATTTTGCACACAAGTGCGTGCCGGGATGTGCGTAAGAATGGTGATGCAACTATACTAAGTGCTGAGTGGTACCGCTCTGTGCAATGGTGATTTCTTGGTGACCTCAAATGAATTTCTATCCGACTTACAGTCCTGAAGTTGTACTGATTACCCATCTTTCCAGGTTTGAACAGGGCTTGGAGTCGGATTTGTTTCTGCTTCAATGCTGTGGTGCATTATCTTCTCCAGAGTTCTTTGTGGGGACCATTCAAGAAAGATTTAGTTTGTCAGATTATACATCTCTGGATCTCACTGAACAGAATGAGTAAGCCCCCAGTATATAATGACATATTGACACTATAGGGATGTAATAGCCTAAAATAAATACATGTGCTAATATTTAGTGTAATCGGAGTTTTGTACTGGGATTATTTGTTAAACTACCATGGCATGAAGAGAAGGAATATAAATGTCTGCTAAATTATACTCCCTCCATCCTGAAATAAGTATCTCAATCTCAGTACAACTTTATATTAAAATTAGTACAAAGTTAAGACACTTATTTCTAAGACTGAGGGAGTATGAGAGCATCTTGTTGCCTAGTTTGTAAAATATTTAGGCAACGAGTAGGAAGCCGTAGACATTATACTAACCAGGGGCAACGAGTAGGAAGCGGATAGACGGAAAATGCATTGCAGCCCTCTAGTGCCGCACACCCCTATATGAAAATAGCATTAAAAAATATCAGAAATTTCAAAAAAATTCTCAATTTTTGGGATATGAAACTTGATTGCCCGTTGTACACATGTGTTCACTTTCATGGGAATGGGTGCCCCTTGTATCCGCGGCGTAGGAACTACGGTGACGTACATTACATTAAGTTTTTTTTCTACACATATGTTTTTTTTTTGTTTTTTTACTGGCATTACCACGGGCACCCATTTCCTATGAAACTGGACACATGTGCACAACGGGCACCCAAGTTTTATATCTCAAAATTTCAGAAATTTATGAATTTTCCTAATATGTTTTTTAATGCTATTTTCGTATAGGGGTGTGTGACACCTGAGAGTCATAAATCCTCATCCGTGGATAGACACTATACTAAATAGGGTAGTGTAGAAGTTGGGTAACCTAACCTGCATAAAGTCGATCTAATCCAGTAATCCACCTCGGTAGCTTCAATAGGTGTCCCGCTCTTCTCTACCCATGTGTGCTATAAATAGCCTTTCGGCCGCTCAATGCAAAACACGTCTACATACATTTGATTCAAGAAAAAAAAGGTAGAACATTTTATAATTGGAACGAAGGGGGTATAATTAAAAAAACATATTTTATAACGAATTTAATGAAGTACATTTGGTTTTGTAGATATTAATATATTTTTATATAGATTCGGTCAAATTGACAATCCTAAAACTTCATTATGTTGAAACGGAGATAGTACTACACTATTACAAATTCAGATAAGATAACTAAAAGTAATTTAATCCAAATAACATGATGCAACTGACCCTTTATGGAAAAATTTCACATCATCGAGAATGTCCTCGCTATGGTACAATTCTACACAGGCTCCCCTCACAAATCTGATTAATATATTTAGCTCAAAGGGTATTGTAGTCTTTTGGTCCTGCCAACACACAGGGAGTGCTCGTTCTTTTTAGGGGTTAACACACAGGGTGGTTGGCAGGTTGCTACTGACGACCAATCGTCAATGGGCCCGGCCCAATAAGCACGACGCGTCTGTCTCCTGCGGAGACGAGCCGGTTGACGAGCCGCCGGAGACGGAGACGGCCTGAGTAGGTTATGGTTGAGGGTGTGGGGGCTCGCCGGCGTTGGAGAAGATGCCGTTGTGCGGAGTGTTTAGAGGGATGGCCGGGCTGGCGACGCCGGCTGCGGGTGACCGGAAACGGCGGTTGGGCCAGTGCCAGCGGCAGCGGGCACGCCTATTGGCGATGGAGGCGGGCCGAGATAGACGGCAGTGGGCGGGGTCGGGTGGGCTCGAGGCTCGAGCGCGACAGCGGCTCCATCTCGCATCTCATTCAGGTTTCATTCAGCTTCATGGTGAAAAATATTGCTGCACATTCCAAAGTGTTTTGCACAATTGTTGGGCTTGGCATATACTCTATATAGACACCACAAATGATTAGTCAAACTGTATTTATTTCATTTTGTGTCCAGATGGTATGCAGAGCTCAAGTTTCAAGCCATCAATGTCAAAATGGATGCAGCTGAGGTTCAGTTCACCCCACTGTCTATCTCAGTTAACAGCTTCAAAGCAGAGGTACAGAGTCTGGGTCCGGGTGCGCATCCCGCTGATGGCGGAGCCCTTCAATCCAAATCATGACGACGCGGTGGTCAGCCTCGAGATTTTTTGATCGACGATAAGGTGGCTGGCACATTCCCTGCCTGAACCTCGACAACAAACCAGAATTGTCCAATTAGCACCCTTATTTTTTGGTCTTCTCGACATGCTGATGCTTGTTTCGGCCTTTCACTTGTGGGTACAAACCATGCAAGCCAATATACATCACACACACACAAAAAAAATGTGCTTCAAGGAGCGGCTAGTTGAAGGGCAAGTTTATGCATTGCCAGATTCTGAAGTTTCTGAAGTAAAGCACTGAAATTTATCACCTGTTGTAATGGCTTGATGATATACGTTAGTGGATGAGATAGATGGATATGTCAATCGATACCAGAAGATACAGCACCTACATGCGGTCCAGCCATTGACCCACCGAGGTTTGAAAGATAACTCTTGTATCTCATATTTAATTAGTCTACAGTTACGTAGTGTCCTGGTGTTTGCTAGGAAGCTTCTCCACATGGAAAATCTAATGCGATTTGCAATAGAATCACAACCAAGCTGTTCCCTTGTGCCAATCTGGAACGAGGAATTAACATGGATCTAGTCGTCCAGCTAATCTCATCCATGGAATGGTAGCACAAAACGATGTCCTTATCCTGGCAGTAGTTTTCTATTCTCTTGGCTGGCTGACTGGTCACAAATAGCTCCACTTACTACATAGCATAAACAACCATATGCTTTCATGGAACTACGACTTTCCGATGGACAATATACATGTTTAAGTTCAGTGATTTATGATCGGGGGTAGAGTAGCGTGATTAATCTGCACCATGCTATTGTGATCTCGCTGAAATAACTAGTTAAATCTTTCCTTCTTTTGTCTGAATCGTTTGTGATTTTCTAGTATATATCATGTTGTGGATGTAGCAAGTTTCTACGAATCATATATGTTCGATTTGAAATAACATTATAAATGTTACACATTTGTTTCTTTATAATAAAGTTTAATTCCCTGCAGTCGTGCTATGGACATGGAAAACCAGTAGGCCATTCTTGTGGATGCCAAATGTAGTCTTTTTGGAGTGAAAAATCAAAGATGGTGAGATGATTGTTTTGCTTTGAACATGAGACCTGTCAACATTTATTCTTTGACTATCCTTTGCCCTGGCGTGCTGTTCATTTAGCATTCAATATTACTCCTTTGTGTGGCATGTCACATATTTTTGCCTGCTAAGGCACAGGGTGTGTCCATGCTCAATCTCTCATCATATTTGCCCACCAAAAGCGCTGTAACAGCTGCCGCTCATGCCTTCATCTCGCCCGTGGCTTTGATCTCTCTTCCCACATAAGCTCGGCCTTCCTGTTCAGGTAACCATGCATCCTCCTCCCCGTTCTTCTCGAGCTCCTTTATCTTGATCCAGTTGGATATGCTCTGTGTATCCATTCCTGGGCTCCAATTTTTGAAGGCTTCCGATATTTATAGCTTCCGCCCCAAATTTGGCCAAGGGGTTCCCCTGAGTTTAGTTCTTTCATGCACAATCACCATACTGTGTGTTTTGGAGTGACAACAATTCAGGTTTTCCTTAGATTGTTTTGTTTTTAGACTTTTAAAAAGTATGATCTTGAACCTAGCAAGAAGAGTACCTCTTCTTAGTGGAAACGTCAAAATAAAAGGCAAGTTGTCCACCAATTTCTTTTCTGGAATCTGGATGTGGAATCATCATTCAGGACTGTTGCTCCACAGGTAAAAAAACGGACTGTTGCTCCATGTTTTTTCTCTTGGTGTGATTTTTTGTACACAAATGTATACTACTCCCTCCGTCCGAAAATACTTGTCATCAAAATGGACAAAAGGGGATGTATCTAGAACTAAAATACATCTAGATACATCCCCTTTTATTCACTTTGATGACAAGTATTCCCGGACGGAGGGAGAAATATTACGATGTTTTAGATCAGTATATTAGTCGTCTAAAAGATCTTATGTTTCCTTACAGAGGGACTTGATCTCTTTCTTAAACGTAGTTTGTACATGCTAGATCTTCACTTTGTGAGATATATATTGGCTACTTTTGTTTAGCTAAATTTTCGCATTCCTTTTTTTTCTTATTTGCACTACTGTTGGAAAGAAATTAGTGAGCAGCCTTTGTCTATTTCTGTCTTTTGGTACAGTTTTCAACTTTCGGCGATGCCAGGAACTTCAGTTTACTAAAGTTCTTGCAATTATTAGTTGTGTTCTCTTACCCAAACACGTGGATGTTCTGCCTTGCATCAATGAGCTTTTGTTCAAATTGCCATGATTCAGTTTACTGAATTATCAACTTCTTTTTTGCTGCGATTGCAGGTTCTGTGGCTCTCTAGGTGTGCCTTCTTCACTATACAATAGCACGATCCTACGATCCTCAATTTTCCCGACATTTTCTTGCCTCAAATTCCAAGAAAATCACAACGTTCTTGCTCTATAGTCTATACAACTGCCCCCCTGTAGCAAGTTGCTGTAACGGAGTCCCCAATTATTTTATCCTGGTACACCAACCACCGCAATGGTGCTCCCGACATTACCAGTTACCCTCACATTCCTCACACTGTTAGCTCTCTTCTCGATTGCCAAGGCGGCTGACAAGAACTCCACAGCCTCTGGCCTCATCCTCCTAAATTGCGGAGCATCAACCCAAGACAATGATGATAGTGGTCGTACATGGGATGGGGACACCGGGTCCAAGTTTGCACCATTACTGGAAGGAGTTGCAGCCAATGCTTCGTATCAAGACCCTTCACTCCCCTCCAGGGTCCCTTGTATGACTGCACGCATCTTCACTTCAAATTACACCTATTCCTTCCCTGTCAGCGCAGGCCGCATGTTCTTACGCCTCTACTTCTATCCGATTGCTTATGAGAACTATGTTGTCTCCGATGCCTTTTTTGGTGTCACCGCAGGAAATCTTGTACTCTTAAATGGTTTCAGTGCTTGGCAAACTGCTCAGGCGACCAGTTCTGCCTACCTTGTCCGTGAATTCTCGGTGAATGTTTC
Source organism: Triticum aestivum (assembly GCF_018294505.1). Taxonomy (NCBI): domain Eukaryota; kingdom Viridiplantae; phylum Streptophyta; class Magnoliopsida; order Poales; family Poaceae; genus Triticum; species Triticum aestivum. Next base: position 65,690,963 of record NC_057801.1, read on the forward strand.
TTTAGGCAGCTTGGACCTCACCTTTGCCCCATCAGCAGATCAGAATGGTTCTTATGCATTTGTCAATGGCATCGAGATTGTGCCCACTCCTGACATCTTTACAACATATGACACAAGATTTGTCGGCATAGGCACAACTCCATTCTCATTCGCCGCTGACACGGTCTTCCAGACTATGTACCGGCTCAATGTTGGGGGTGAAGCCATTTCCCCGACAAATGACTCGGGCTTTTACCGCTCATGGGCCGAAGATTCCCCATACATATTTGGTGACTCTGGGATATCATTCTCCAAAGATAGTAATTTGACTATTACGTATACACCTGCAGTGCCGAATTACACCGCTCCAATAGATGTCTATGGTACAGCTCGGTCGATGGGGTCAAATGCACAGGCCAACCTGAATTACAACCTTAAATGGATTTTACCGGTTGATGCGGGGTTCATCTACCTCCTAAGGTTCCATTTCTGTGAGATTAAGTACCCTTTTACCAAGATAAACCAGAGGTCGTTCTTCATCTACATCAACGACCAGACAGCGCAGCGGAACATGGATGTTATCGGTTGGAGCGGAGGAATCGGTAGAACAACATACAGAGACTATGTTATCAGCACTATTGGTTCTGGTCAGGTGGACGTGTGGATTGAACTTCAGCCTGATCTTTCAAGTAACCCAGAGTATTCTGATGCAATACTGAATGGTCTTGAGATCTTCAAGCTACCGGGTTCCGGTACAAATGAATCCAAAGTTGACATGCGAGCAGCCCTCATTGGAACTATCGGTGGTTTTTCTTTGATGTTGATTGCCATTTTGAGCACGCATGTCATCTGTAGGCGGAAGAAGGTAAAGAAGAGTTCTTGCAAGACCGACTACGGACATCTGAATCGTCACACTGAACAAAGAAAGCCTACATGTGATCTCGTCCGCCATTTCTCATTTGCAGAAATTCAAGTTGCCACCAAAGACTTTGATGGAGCACTTATCATCGGCAGAGGTGGTTTCGGGAATGTCTACAGTGGTGATATAGATGGAGGGACAAAGGTGGCGATCAAGCGATGCAACCAGAAATCCCAACAAGGCTTTCATGAGTTCCAGACTGAAATCGAGATGTTGTGCAATTTCCGACATCGCCACCTTGTGTCTCTGATTGGTTACTGTGAGGAGAAGAATGAGATGATTCTGGTGTATGATTACATGGCTCATGGAACATTGCGGGAGCATCTATACAACACCAGAAACCCACCACTGTCATGGCAGCAGCGCCTTGAGATTTGCATCGGTGCAGCCCGAGGACTGCATTACCTCCACACTGGCGTAGAGCTAGGAATCATCCACCGTGATGTTAAGAGCACCAACATCCTATTGGATGATAGGTTCATGGCAAAGGTTTCTGACTTCGGTCTGTCTAAGGCTAGTCCAGACATTGACAACACCCACATGAGCACCGCTGTGAAAGGCACCTTTGGATATCTTGATCCAGAGTACTTCCGGCTGCAGCGTCTCACCAAAAAATCAGATGTGTACTCCTTCGGGGTCGTGTTGTTTGAGACCTTGTGTGCGCGCCCTGTGATAAACACCGAGCTTCCGGATGAGCAAGTGAGCTTGCGTGACTGGGCACTTTCTTGCCAAAAGAGAGGTGTACTCAAGGAGATTGTTGACCCCCGTGTTAAGGAGGAAATCACCCCTGAGTGCTTCAGGATTTTTGCAGAGATAGCAGAGAAATGTGTAGCTGATCGTAGCATAGATAGGCCATCAATGGGTGATGTACTCTGGAACCTTGAGGTCGCACTCCAGCTGCAGCAGGATAGTGCAAGCTACAACAGCAACTGTACAGAGGGTGCTTCATCTCTTCAGATCAGCGCGGTGCATTCAGACAAACCATCCGCCAACTCAACAATTAGCGTCTCAGCGCAGAAAGCCATATTTTCAGATATTGCGCATGCAGAAGGCCGATAAAGGCAAACTGCAGGTCAGTATTTTATTTTGTTTACAAGTTTATAGTTACCCAACAACTGATATTTTGTTAGCTGGTCAACCTATATATTCAACATACTATTATGTTCTGGTGAGCTTGCATAATACTATCAGATAATTTAGTTTCCTCATAGATTTTTCTCTCGGTCACTGACATTTCAAAATATGCCCCAGGTTGCTATTTTGTTATTTTGCTACAAGGTTGCTCAGTGCCTCAGTTATCTTGATGCTGTAGTATTAACTACAGCCATATCTGACTGAACTATCAAGGATAAAGGAGGGGTCTACAGTAGATATATTACCCGAATTTTAAGCACTCTCCCTTCTCCGAGTCAATGAAGAAGTCATGAACAGTGTAATCAATCTAATTGGGGTTACGAAGGTGCCCAGTGGATATCCAGTGTCATCCCTTCTGATTCTTAGCGTCTTATCCAGCTTGTTCAGAGGCCACGTTTGTGATGACATGGCCAAGAAGCCGACGACGCCACTGAGGCACCCGTAGCCTCATTGGTGCTATGCATCGCCAGATATATGGAGCTAGTGGAGCCATAATTACAAAGTGAAAGGTAGACATACGTTTTTTAAATATATAGTATGCTTATTCCACAAAATTCTTAAGAATTGTTTAATTCAATGCCCACCTACACTCAAACTTTTCACATTCGCTCGAACACTTTGTTCACCCATTCATTTTAAATAATCTTGCAACTTACGCATATTCTGTAATCATTGATTTTGCACTCGCAGATTCATGTGTTTTCTTTATTATTATGTTTTTATTCATGTGACCCAATCACACCTGAATCTAAAATATGCAGTTCGCGCTTCCTGGAGTCCTCCAGCGAGCTGGTACAGTTTTTCGGTGTACCAGCACCCTTTTTACTGTACTTATTAAGGTAGCTACAGATATTGATTGATTTGGAGCTTCTATTTGGTCAAGAGTTTGTTATTCCTTTGTCCAAGATCTTGGAACTTACTATCTTGTTATCAAAGTTCATATTACATGGGTAGTCAGTAGCCTCACATAACTAGCACACTTCAACATATTTTCCACGGTGGCAATGTTGACAATGTGAACTTGCTTGAAGTAGAAATGACAATATCCGCGGAAAACTTGACAAATCCGATGAAAAGATTTTCCCTTGTTACAAGACTAGATAGGTGGCCTTTGCATGTATGTCAAGGGCATCTTTGATTCGCCGGATTATGGAAATGTAGTGATAGGGAAAATAAAAACAGGATAGAAAATGCATATGAAAACAGAGGATTAATAAATACAAGAGTTTCATGAGATTTAGTGTTAGAATCGTTGAGTTGAGTTACTATAAACAGTCAAATCACAAGACTGGTATGATTAGAATGTTCATGCTATTATTATAAACAGGTTAGAAAATGCATATGAAAACAGAGGATTAATAAATACGGAGTACAAGAGTTTCCTGAGGTTTCGTGTTAGAAACATCGAGTTAGAGTCACTATAAACAGTCAAATTACAAGACTGGTATGATTAGAATGTTCATGCTATTAAACCTTTCATAGCTTTTTTACCTTCACCTCATTACCTGTATCTCCTATGGACAAAGATTTTTTTTTTTTGAAGTTATTTTCCATCAACATCTAAAAAAGTATATTTACATCAAACCAAAGGGAAGGAAATAAAAACAGCTCCAAAGAGCTATCCGATACCATCATACCAGTCTTTTTTAACATGGTGACAATCATGGGAGAGGGGCATTCCCTCCTTCCTTTGGCCCTCGTGGCGGCGGCGCGGGCCGTCAGATCGGGGACAAGGGGCGCCTCGTCCGGCTGGTCTCCCGGAGGCGGGGACGGCTGGATCCGGCAGCGACTGGGCTAGGAGGAGGTGGCGCGGTGTGGCGGTGCTGGTGGCAGGGTTTCGGTCGAGGTCGTCTTCAATCTAGATCGAGTTCTCCATCGGGGCGTCGCACGGCGGTGGGATCGGATCGGCGGCAGCATCACCGGTTCGGCGGAGGGCTCCGTTCCAGCCAACCGCGAGATCGGGACGCCGTGGCCTCCGGTGAAAATCGCGTCTGACTGCGGTCATGGCGGACGATGGCGGCGTCTCAGACGTCGTTCATTTCTCGAGGCATCGTCGTTGCAGGTCACGTCAACCTGATCGAAAGGCTCCGGGGGAAACCCTTGATCTGGATCTACCGGATCGGACGATGGCAACGTTTTGATGTCGTTCTCCCTCCTGGGGGCATCGTTTTGGAGCAAGTGTTGACTGGAGGGGACAAGAGGAGGAGCGGCGTGGCATCTGGCAGGTTGACAACGGCGAGGCTCAGCGGCATGGAGCAGCGGGGGTCTCGCCGATGGGCGTGTGATGATGGACGAGTGCAGGGTGGTGGCGCTGTCTGGCGTCGTGGTGGCGTCGATGGCAGTGAGGCCTAACACGGTTCATGCAACAGTTCAGCTCTGAAGATGGATTGATGGTACGTGGCTGTGGCGGCCTCATACCCGGCAGGGGGCCTGGTTGACGAGCACGCCGGACTGGTGGGTGCCCATACCCGGAAGGAGTCCTGGTTGGGACCTCAGGTCTAAGATGTTAGGTTTGGCTGCGAGGTCTGTTTGGTATTAGGCCCAGACCATCAGCGCCCCTTCATCAGTTAGATAGGAGTAGCGACAGAGGTTGCGAAGATGGTGGCTTTGGTCTTACTGTTGTACGATTTTGTAAGGTCTTGTGTTAATAATCAATAAAGTGGCCGTATGCATCGTCCAGATGCAGAGGCCGGGGTATTCTCCCTTTTCAAAAAAAAAATGGGAGAGGAAACCTAGAGGACCAAGGAATCAATCCATTGATCCAGACTGTCCACATTCTTTGATTTTGTCCTGATCCTAACCAGTTAAATGTCAGGTTTCAGCTTGAATTTCCATGATCTTACCATAGGAGTTTCATTCGTGAAGATCTTTCAATTTCTCTACATCGATATATTTCAGCAACTCCCTCGGTCCCAAATTACTTGTTGCGGAAATGGATAAAAACAAATGTATTTAGATCTAAAATATATCTAGATACATCCCTTTCCGCGACAAGTAATTTCATATGGAGTGAGTAATATCTTATGTACAGCGACGCGGGAGCTCTCGTGCTAATTTTTTTTTTAAAAGAATTTCCATTCGATTGAACCAGATTGATGAACCGCGTCACCAGCGGAAACTTTCTGTTCATACATGGCTGCTACATTCTTTCCCCTGCACTTGAATCTCCTGTGATTTACAGCTACCATGGTTCCCTCGGCACTATTCATTTGCTTTGCTACGCTCTGTAGCTCCAAACCAAGGAGGCTTTGTCCGAAAGCCTGGCGCTGGTCACCCCGTCGGCCGCTCCAGCTGCTCGACGGTATATGCACAGGCCGACGGGAAAGCAAGCGAGCGGGCGTACGGTCAGTGCTGTCAATATCTGTCGTCGGCACCACGACAAGCGTCGCGTCGAGCCGCCCTCCGGTCCAGGGAACTGAAGCTCTGACGCCTCTGACGCCACGGCGAGAGAGACAGAGAGAGACGAGCGTCAGCGCAGACCGCAAGATAAGACGGGACGCGCCCTTCCCACTCTCTAGCGTGCGAACCGACCACCTGCTTAATATTTTAGACCCCTCAAACCGAAAGGTACATACAGAGGCCGAGCTCCATAGAGCTCTTTATTTTTTTTTCTCCAAGGAAAATACAATTTCCACATATTGAAAAATCTGAAAAAATGTATATACACAGATGCATATTTGTAGTATACATGTACAAAATTTCATAAACATATATGTTCATATGTAATGTACACAAAAAAAAGATAAATACACAGATTAAAATGGGCCTTTTCTTTGTTGTTTTTGGGTCAGATATTTATCTTTTTTGTGTAGCATACAAATAATCAAATTACTTGATGAAACTTTGTACATACTCGAAGAACATGCATATGTATTTGTATAAGAAAATGACATTTTCTTGAAACTTATTTATTTTTACTTTTTTGCAAAATGAGCTCCATGGAGCCCTGCCTCCGCACTCCCCCTCAAACCATTTATATACGTTCGTGCAGATGGCCCGATCATTGCTTGGTCACAAATTTGCCACCCAACCTAACCCCTCAAAATTGGCTCTAGACATTTGGGCTATCGGGCATCCCCACACCCAACCCGTATGTGGGATGGCTATGGAGCGGCCGGACATGTCCGCCATGTCGGGTCGATGGGAGGGCCTGCACCAAAACCCATCGGTCTAATGGGTTTTTTTTTGGTTCGATGAGGACGCATTCATGGCGCCTCTCCAGCGTGCCACCCGAGGGACCAAATCAGGCTATTTAATCCAAATAACATGATGCATTGCAACTGATTATTTCACATCATCTAGAAGGTCCTAGCTACAGTACAATTCTACACACGCGCCCCTCCCAAATCTGATTATATATTTTAGCTCAAAGGGTATTCTAGTCTTTTCGTCTTGCCAACACACAAAGGAGGTTGGCAGGTTGCTGCTGACAACCAATCGTCAATGGGGGCGAAGCGGCCAAGCCGGAGCACGACGCGGCTGTCTCCGGCGGAGATGAGGCGGTTGACGAGCCACCGGAGACGGAGACTGCCTGAGTAGGTTAGGGTTGAGAGTGCGGGGGCTCGCCGGCGTCGGAGAAGATGCCGTGGTGCGGGGTGTTTAGAGGGATGGTCGGGCTGGCGACGCCGGCCGCGGGTGACCGGAAACGGCGGTTGGGCCAGAGCCAGCGCCCACGCCTGGTGGTGGTGGAGACAGGCGGGGATGGACGGTGGTGGTGGGGTCGGGTGGGCTCGAGGCTCAAGCGCGACAGCGGCTCCATCTCGCATCTCATTCAGGTTTTTTCAGCTTCATGGTGAAAAATATTGCTGTACATTCGTAAGATTTTTGCACAATTGTTGGGCTTGGCATATGTAGATACACCAGAAAAGGACTGATAACTGTATTTATTTCATTTTGTGTCCAGATGTATGCAGAGTTTAAGTTTCAAGCCATCAATGCCAAAATGGATGCAGCTGAGGTTCAGTTCACCCCACTGTCTGAATTAACAGCTTCAAAGCAGAGGTACAGAGTCCGGGTCCGGGTGTGCATCCCACTGATGTGGGAAACCTTCAATCCAAATCACGACGACGTGGGGGTCAGCCTCGAGATTTTTCGATCGACGACAAGGTGACTGGCACATTCCCTGCCTGAACCTCGACACCAAATAGAATTGCGTAGTTAGCACCGTTATTTTTTGGTCTTCTCAACATGCTGATGCTTCTTTCGACCTATCACTTGCAGGGACAAACCAAGCAAGCCAATATACATCACGCACACAGATAAAAATGTGTTTCAAAGAGGGGCTAGTTGAAGGGCAAGTTTATGAATTGTCAGATTCTGAAGTTTATGAAGTAAAGCGCAGGGATTTCATCACCTATCGTAATGGCTTGATGATGTACGTTGGGGGATGAGATAGACGGAGATGCGGTCCAACCATTGACCACTGAGGTCTGAAAGATACCCCTTGGATCTCACGTTTAATTAGTTTTAAATTTACATAGTCTCCTGGTGTTTGTTAGGAAGCATCTCCGCTAGTCCTTGAGCTACTCCCATCCAAGGCATGGTGGCACAAAACAATTTCCTTATCCTGGCAGTGGCAGTAGCTCTCTATTCTATTAATTGGTTGATTGGTCACATATTGCTCCACTTGCTACATAGCATAAACAAACCCTATGCTTTCGTGGAACTATAACTTTCCGGTGGATACTACATTTTTAAGTTGAGAGATTTATGATTGCTTTGAACCAGCGACCATTCAACTTACATTCTTTGACCATCCTTTGCCCCGAGTTGCTTTGTGTGCTGTTTATTTTGCGATTAATATTACTCCCGGGGGTGGCATGTCACATATTTTCGTCCACTAAAGCACTCAGCGAGTGCATGCTCAATCTCATCACCTGTGCCCACCAAAAGCGCCGAAACTGCTGCTGCTCGGGCCTTCATGTCGCCCATGGCTTTGATTTTTCTTCCCACATGAGCTCGGCCTTCCTGTTGAGGTAACCATGCATCCCCCTTCTCTTCTTTTCAAGCTCCTTTATCTAGTTGATTCGGTTGGATATGCTCTGTGTGTCCATTCTTGGGCTTGAATCTTTTAAGGCTTAGCTTCTGCCCCAAATTTTGCCAAGGGATTCCCCTGAAGTCAGTTTTTTCATCCACAATCACCATACTGTGTGTTTTCGAGTGACAGCAATTGAGGTTTTCCTGCTTGGATTGTTTTGTTTTTAGACTTTTAAGAAGTATGATTTCGAATCTAGTAAGAAGAGTAGACCTCTTTTAGGGGAAACATCAAAATAAAAGGCAAGTTGTCCACCAATGTCTTTTGTAGATGTGGAATCATCATTCAGGACTGTTGCTCCACAGGTCAAAAAAAGGACTGTTGCTCCATGTGTTTCCTCTTGGTGTGAATTTTTCAAGCACAAACGTATACTAATGTTTACTTGATTTCTTTCCTAAACGTTCTGTTTGTACATTCTGGATCTTCCCTTGTGAGATATATATTGGCTACTTCTATGTTGAGCTAAATTCTCGCACTCTTTTTTTTTTCTTCTTCTTATTTGCACTACTATTGGAAAGAAATTATTGAGCAGGCTTTGTCTATGTCTGTCTTCTGGTACTGTTCTCAACTTTCGGTGATGCCAGGAACTTCACTTTACTAAAGTTCTTGCAATTATTAGTTGTGTTCTCTTACTCAGACACGTGGATGTTCTGCCTTGCATCAATGAGCTTTTGTTCAAATTGCATGATTCAGTTTACTGAATTATCAACTTCTTTTTTGCTGCGATTGCAGGTTTTGTGGCACTCTAGGTGCGCCAACTTCACTAAACAATAGCACGATCCTAAGATCCTCAATTTTCCCGACATTTCCTTACCCCAAAGTCCAAGAAAATAACAATGTTCTTGCTCTATACAACTGCCCCCCTGTAGCACGTTGATGTAAGGGAGTCCCCAATTATTTTATCCTGGTACACCAACCACCGCAATGGTGCTCCCAACCTTACCGGTTACCCTCACATTCCTCACACTGCTAGCTCTCTTGTCGATTGCCAAGGCGGCTGATAACAACTCCACAACCTCTGGCCTTATCCTCCTAAATTGCGGATCATCAACCCAAAACGATGATGATAGTGGTCGTACTTGGGATGGGGACACCGGCTCCAAATTCGCGCCATCAATGAAAGGAGTTGCAGCCATTGCTTTAGGCCAAACCCCTTCACTCACCCCCAGGGTTCCTTATACAACTGCACGCATCTTTACTTCAAATTACACCTATTCCTTCCCTGTCAGTCCAGGCCGAATGTTCTTACGCCTATACTTCTTTTCAACTGCTTACGAATACTATGCTGTCTCAGATGCCGTCTTCGGAGTCACGTCACGGAATCTTGTCCTCTTAAATGACTTCAATGCTTTGCAAACAGCTCAGGCGATCACTTCTGCCTACCTTGTGCGTGAATTCTCGGTGAATGTTTCTTCAGGCAGCTTGGACCTCACCTTTGCACCATCAGCACAACAGTATGGGTCTTATGCATTTGTGAATGGCATTGAGATTGTGCCCACGCCTGACATCTTCGCAACACCTGACATAAGATTAGTCAGCGGTGATAACACATCTCCATTCACATTCGATGCTGACATGAGCCTCCAGACTATGTACCGGCTCAATGTCGGGGGCCCAGCCATTTCCACGGAAGGTGACTCGGGCTTTTACCGCTCATGGGCCAATGATGCCCAATACATACTTGGTGGCTCTGGGTTGACCTTTTGGAAAAATGATAATTTGACTATCAGTTATACATCTAGAGTGCCGAATTACACCGCCCCAGTTGATGTCTATGGTACAGCTCGGTCGATGGGGCCAACTGCACAGATCAACCTGAACTACAACCTTACATGGATTTTTCCGGTTGATGCAGGTTTCTTTTACCTCCTAAGGTTCCATTTCTGTGAGATTAAGTATCCTATTACCAAGGTGAATCAGAGGTCATTCTTCATCTACATCAACAACCAGACAACGCAGAAGCAAATGGATGTCATCGTCCGGAGCGGAGGAATCGGTAGACCAACGTACACTGAATATGTTATCATGGCTATTGGTTCTCGTCAGGTGGACATGTGGATTGCACTTCACCCTGATCTTTCAAGTAAACCACAGTATTCGGATGCAATTCTGAATGGTCTCGAGGTCTTCAAGCTACAGAATTACGGACCGAGCAATCTTGCTGGGCTCAGTCCTCCACTTCCGCAAAAGCCTGATGTGAATCCTACTAGGCTATCTAATGGTGAAAGAAAATCCAAAGGTGGCATACAAGCAATCATCGGTGGTACTACTGGTGGTTTTGCTTTATTGTTGATTGCCCTTTTCAGCATGTGTGTTATATACAGACGGAAGAAGGTAGCGAAGAGTCCCGGCAAGACCGACTATGGACATGTGAAGCATCCAACTAAATGCATAAAGTCTACATGTGATCTTGTACGTCATTTCTCATTTGCTAAAATTCAAGTTGCCACCAAAGACTTTGATGAAGCACTTATTATCGGCAGAGGCGGTTTCGGGAATGTCTACATCGGCGATATAGATGGAGGGACAAAGGTGGCAATCAAGCGATGTGACCAGAAATCCCAACAAGGCTTTCATGAGTTCCAGACTGAAATCGAGATGCTGTGCAATTTCCGCCATCGCCACCTTGTGTCTCTGATTGGCTATTGTGAGGAGAAGAATGAGATGATTCTGGTGTATGACTACATGGCTCATGGAACACTGCGTGAGCATCTGTACAACACCAGGAACCCACCACTACCGTGGCAGCAGCGCCTTGAGATTTGCATCGGTGCAGCCCAAGGACTGCATTACCTCCACACCGGCGTAGAGCAAGGAATCATCCACCGTGACGTCAAGACCACCAACATCCTACTGGATGATAGGTTAATGGCAAAGGTTTCCGACTTCGGTCTGTCTAAGGCTAGTCCAGACATTGGAAACACCCACATGAGCACTGCTGTGAAGGGCACCTTTGGATATCTTGATCCGGAGTACTTCCGGCTGCAGCGTCTCACCAAAAAATCAGATGTGTACTCTTTCGGGGTCGTGTTGTTTGAGACCCTGTGTGCGCGCCCTGTGATAAACACTGAGCTCCCTTATGAGCAAGTGAGCTTGCGTGACTGGGCGCTATCTTGCTGGAAGAACGGTGTACTTGAGGAGATTGTTGACCCCCGTGTTAAGGAGGAAATCACCCCTGAGTGCTTCAGGGTTTTTGCAGAGATAGCAGAGAAATGTGTAGCTGATCGTAGCATAGAGAGGCCATCAATGGGTGATGTACTTTGGAACCTTGAGGTCGCACTCCAGCTGCAGCAGGCTAGTGCAAGCTACAACAGCAACCGTGCAGAGGGTGCTTCATCTCTTCAGATCAGCGCGGTGCATTCAGACAAACCATCCACCAACTCAACAATTAGCATCGCAGCACAGGAAGCCATATTTTCAGATATTGCGCATGCAGAAGGCCGATAAAAACAAACTGCAGGTCAGTATTTTATTTTGTTTACAAGTTCATAGTTACCCAACAACTGATATTTTGTTAGCTGGTCAACCTATATATTCAACATACTATCTATGTTCTGGTGAGCTTGCATAATACTATCAGATAATTTAGTTTCCTCATATTAGAATTTTCTCTCGGTCACTGACATTTCAAAAATATCCCCAGGTTGCTATTTTGTTATTTTGCTACAAGGTTGTTCATTGCCTCGGTTATCTTGATGTAGTAGTATTAACTACAGCCATATCTGACTGAGCTATCAAGGATAAAGGAGGGATCTACAAAGGACATATTACCCAAATTTTAAGCACTCTCCCTTCTCCGAGTCAATGAAGAACTCATCAACAGTGTAATCAATCTAATTGGGATTACGAAGGTGCCCAGCGGATATCCAATGTCACCCCTTCTGATTCTCAGCGTCTTATCCAGCTTGTTGAGAGGCCGCGTTTGCGATGGCATGGCCAAGAAGCCGGCGACGCCACTGAGGCACCTGTAGCCTCATCATTGCTATGCGTCGCCAGATATATGGAGCTAGTGGAGCCATAATTACAGAGTGAAAGGTAGACATACATTTTTTTAGATAGTATGCTTATTCCACAAAATTCCTAAGAATTGTTTAATTCAATGCCCACCTACACTCGAACTTTTTACATTCAGTCAAACATTTTGTTCGCCCATTCATTTTACATAATCTTTCAACTTTCACATATTCTGTAATCATCGATTTTGCACTCGCATATTCATGTGTGTTCTTTATTGTTACGTTTTTATTCATGTGGCCCAATCACACCTGAAACTAAAGTATGCAGTTTGCACTTGCTAGGGTCCTCTCGGGAGCTAGTACAGTTTTTCAGTGTGCCAGCACTTTTTAACCGTACTTAAGGTAGCTACAGATATTGATTGTTTTGGAGTTTCTGTTTGGTCAAGAGTTGTTATTCCTTGGGCCAAGATCTTGGGACTTACTATCTTGTTATCAAAGTTTATATTAAGTGGGTAGTCACTAGCCTCACATAACTAGCACACTTCAACATATTTTCCACTGTGGTAATGTTGACAATGTGAACTTTGGTTAAAGTAGAAATGACAATATCCGCGGAAAACTTGACAAATCCGATGAAAAGATTTTCCCTTGTTACAAGACTAGATAGGTGGCCTTTGCATGTATGTCGAGGGCATCTTTGATTCGCCGGATTATGGAAATGTAGTGATAGGGAAAATAAAAACAGGATCGAAAATGCATATGAAAACAGAGAGGATTAATAAATACTCCCTCCGTTCCAAAATACTTGTCTTTCTAGGCATTTCAAATGGACTCAACATACGGATGTATGTAGACATATTTTAAAGTGTAGATTCACTCATTTTGCGCCGCATGTAGTCACTTGTTGAAATCTCTAGAAAGACAAGTATTTAGGAACGGAGGGAGTACAAGAGTTTCATGAGATTTAGTGTTAGAATCGTTGAGTTGAGTCACTATAAACAGTCAAATCACAAGACGGGTATGATTAGAATGTTCATGCTATTAAACGTTTCATAACTTTTTTACCTTCACCTCATTACCTGGATCTCCTGTTGACGGGATTTTTTGAAGTTGTTTTCCATCAACATCTAATAAGGTTATTTACATCAAACTAAAGGAAAGGAAATAAAAACAGCCCCAAAGAGCTATCCGATACCAGTCTTTTTCTAACATGCATGGTGATAATCATGGGAGAGGAAACCTAGAGGACCAAGAAATCAATCCATTGATCCAGACTGTTCACATTCTTTGATTTAGTTCTGATCCTGACCAGTAAAAGGTCATGTTTCAGCTTGAATTTCCGTGCTCTTACCGTAGGAGTTTCATTCTTGAAGATCTGTCGATTTCTCTGCATCCATATATTCCAGCGACCCATAATGATGATCATAATATCCAATGGACAGAGACGCGGGAAGCTTTCATGCTACTCCCTCCGTCCGGAAATACTTGTCCCAGAGATGAATGTATCTAGACTTATTATAGTTCTAGATACATTCATTTTTATCAATTTCATCGACAAGTATTTTCAGACGGAGGGAGTACTTTTTTCTCCATTCGATTGAACCAGATTGATGAACCGTGTCACCAGCGGAAAACTTTCTGTTCCTGCATGGTTGCCACATTCTTTCGGATCCGGCTTGCCTGCTCCCTTCCCATGCTCCCATCCGTGCTCCCACTTCATCCTACGGCTGTCCTTTTCTCCTTTTCTTTTCTAATCTAATCATCTCCCCCCTGATTTTCAGGGGGTGGGGCCGGGCCTTATTTTCTTCCAATCAAATCAAGCCACGCACGCGGGAGCACGGATGGGAGCATGGGGAGGGAGCAGGAAAGTCTCGTCCCATTCTTTACCCTGCACTTGTATCTATCTCCTGTGATTCCGGAATCACAGCTAGCATGGTTCCCTCAGCATTATTTATTTGCTTTGCTACGTTGTTGCTCCAAACCAAGGCTTTGTTCGAAAGCCTGGGCTGGTCACCCCGTCGCCGTCGGCCGCTCCAGCTGCTCGACGGTATGCACAACGGTACAGGCCGACGGGAAAGCAAGCGAGCGGGCGTACGTCCAGGTCCAGTCCTGCCAATGTCTGTCGTCGGCACCACAAGCGTCGCGTCGAGGTGCCCTCCGGTCCACGGAACTGAAGCTCTGACGCCACGGCCAGGAGGATCAACTGAGAATCCACAAGTTCGGTATGAGCAGGGTCACGGGTACTAGTTTTGTGTTGCAGTTTGATGAGTGGAAAAAGAAGGAGTCGCAGGGCACACCGTTAACTCAGATTTGGGTTCGTTTCTCATGGGCGCCATTTGCTCCCCTGACAGCTTTTTGGTTACGTGGACCCCGGGTTCTTTGATTGGCAAGACTGAGCAGGTGGATATGCAGTTCACACGTGCTCACGGGGTGGCGCGTTTACTTGTCAGTGTTGCTAACATTGAGTTCCTGTCGGACGTGGTGCCTTGGACGCATGAAGGCGTTCTGTATCAGTTGGATGTTGAGTATGAGGATCCTAACCTTTTCCGTGAGTTTGAGGATGATAATCCTATGGACACCTCCGAGGGAGGAGGTGCTTCGGGGAACCAAGATGATAGTGCTAAGAGTAATGATGATAAGGCCAAGGGGCCTTTGGGTCCGTCTGATTCTGGTGACACTGCTCCTGATAGGTCAACTGGCACGGTCCCGATGAGTACTTTGCAGCTTGGTTCCTTGGGGGCTTTCTCGGCTCCGCCTAGGCTTTGGTGTGACCGAGTTGATCCAGTGAGCCCCGTGGTAAGTCCGTGTGTGTCGAAGCCTATTGAGGTGGGAGGTGACGAGGGGCAGGAGGCCCCTCCCTCTTCTCCTACTCCTTCTCCGGTTATGGAGGAGGTGGCTGCGACGGTAGTCTCGGCTGGAGGTGGCGGGCAGGTGGCCCGGCGATCCGTGTCGCCATCATCGTCGGTGCCGAGGGCGAGCTCGGGGGTTTCACTCCCTCCCATGAGGTCGGCTGTGTGCGGAGGGGTGTGCGTGCAGGAGGCCACCGCACCCCTTCCTGCCAGGCCGCTTCCTGCCACGGAGGGCGGGTCGGGTGGCGTGGCCGTTATGACGCCCCACTCCCCGGATCGCTCCCCTAGGCTGGCCTCGCCGCTCTCGGGTCCGTCGGCTGCTCCGGCTATCGGCGGGACTCCCGTGGACAGGCCGCGGGAGATGTCGTCGTCTTTTGGTGCTGCGCCGGAGGTCCCAGCACGGGTCACCGCTGTTGGGGGACGGGCAGGAGGCCCTTCCCCTAGCAGAGCTTCACGCGAGGAGGTCATCGCCTTTGGTGGGATTACGGATCCTATCTCTGAGGGGAGGCGGATCAGCGGGAGGCTACAGGAGCAGCCGGACGTTGATGACATGCAGCTGAGGTGTGCTATGAGGGCGGCCAAGCTGCGTGACGTCGAGATGTCCACCGGTATGTCTGTTAATAAATCAAATTCAATTTTGCATTTTACCAATGATGAGATTGTTCATGATGCAAATCAACTAGGAGTTTCGCTTGGTAGTAATGATATGGAGATCTCTAGGTCAGTTAATGACATTCTTGATTTAGAAGCAGAGAGGGCGTTGGAAATTATTCGTAACATAGCTGCCGTTAAACCTATGAATGAGTCGGACATTGATGCGCTTGGGGTCAGGGTTCTTGATGGTTTGTGTGCCGATCTTGACCTTGCGTTACCGGGAACGGAGGAGGAGGAGGGTTTTGCTTTTCCTGAGACCTCTAACCATGTAGATGAGTCGTTGGTGATTGCGGCTGAGCCCGAGTGTGGTGACCGAACTAAAGATCGCATTAAGCCTAAACGAACTTGGAAACGGAAGGTTTATCCTGTGTCGGCTGTGCGTAGAAGTGCTAGGATCCGTACCTCTAAAAAAATTCATGATGAAATATGAGAGGCATTTTCTGGAATAGCAGAGGTCTTAAAGACTTGGCTAAAAGAAGGTTTCTAGCGGATGCTTCTCTTGAACATCATTTGGATTTTATTGCTTTGTCAGAGACTCGAAGAGACAACTTCACTTCCCAATTTCTTAGCACTTTATCGGGGGGAGGGGGTAGATTTCGACTGGCATTGCCTCCCTCCGCGAGGAAGATCCGGTGGGGTTTTACTTGGGGTTAAGTGTGATTCTTTGGAAGTTCGGAGTGTAGTTCTGGGAGAGTTTGCGGTAAAGTTTCGGGTCAGAACTAAGGCCGATGGGTTTGATTGGGCTTTGGTGGCGGTTTACGGCGCCGTGCAACCAGAACTCAAACCAGACTTCTTGGCCGATCTGGTCCGTGTGTGTGGTAACGAGCAGCTCCCTATCTTAGTGGCGGGTGATTTCAACATTATTCGAAGAAGGGAGGAAAAGAATAATGAGAATTTTGATGGCAGATGGTCGTTTATGTTCAATACCATCATTGAGAGCTTGGATCTCATAGAGATAGAGCTCTCGGGTAGGAAATTCACTTGGGCTAGCTCGTTACCAATCCCGACTTTTGAGAAGCTAGACCGTGTCTTAGCTAGCGTCGAATGGGAACAGAAGTTTCCCCTGGTAACAGTGCAAGCGCTGACACGAGGTATCTCGGATCACACGCCGTTACTAGTTGACTCGGGGGCTCAAACCCATGCGGGTAACAAGAATATTTTCTCGTTTGAACTTGCATGGTTTGAAAGAGAAGGGTTCCTCGAGCTGTTAGCTAGAGAGTGGGCTAAAGACTCAGGAGGAAGGTCACCTATTGAAAGATGGCAATGCAAGATTTGTCATCTACGAAGGTTCCTTCGTGGATGGGCTAAGCATACGCATGGGATTTATAAAGCTGAGAAGGAATGACTCCTTCTACTTATTCAGACCCTAGAAGTAAAAGCTAAAACTTCTATTTTAGATACCAGCGAGCTGGAAACTAAGATGGAGGCTGAGCTGCAGTTGAAAGATCTCCTCCGCGAGGAGGAATTGAAGTGGGCGCTGTGAGCTAAGGTTCGCAAAATCGTCCAAGGAGAGGATAACACTCAATTCTTTCATATGATTGCTAATGGAAAGCATCGTAAGAAGAGGATTTTCCAATTAGAGCAAGACGAAGGGACGATAGTTGGTCAAGAAATTCTGAAAGTTTACATTACCAACTATTATAAGCAGTTGTTTGGACCTCCGGAAGAGAATTTTGTTTCCTTAGATGAGTCAAGGGTTGAGGATGTTCCTCAACTTGAGACTGACGAGAATGAGATTTTGACTGCTCCCTTTACGGAGAAAGAGGTGTTTGAGGCCATCGCACAAATGAAAAATAATAAGGCTCCAGGACCGGATGGGTTTCCGGTGGAGTTTTATAAAAATGTTGGCACTTTATTAAGGGGGACCTGATTCCGATGTTCCATGAGCTTTTTGCTGGACAGCTTCAATTGTTTAAGCTGAATTTTGGAACGATAACTCTACTTCCTAAGAAGATAGAGGCCGTTCGCATTCAGCAGTTCAGGCCTATATGTCTGCTTAATGTTAGTTTCAAAATCTTCACCAAGGTTGGGACGAACAGACTTACATAGATTGCGCATCCTGTGGTGCAACCGTCCCAGACTGCTTTCATGCCAGATAGAAATATCCTTGAAGGGGTTGTCGTCTTGCATGAAACGCTCCATGAGATTCACTCAAAAAAACTAGATGGCGTTGTTTTTAAAGTGGATTTTGAAAAGGCATACGATAAAGTTAGATGGCCTTTCCTTCAACAGGCTTTGCGTATGAAAGGATTTGATCAGTCCTGGAGAAACCAGATTGAATCCTTTACGCAAAAAGGGAGTGTAGGGATTAAAGTGAATGATGACATAGGTCACTACTTCCAGACACACAAAGGGTTAAGGCAAGGAGATCCAATGTCACCGATCCTATTCAACATAGTGGTAGATATGCTGATCATTTTAATAGGACGGGCTAAGGATGCGGGGCAGGTAGGCGGCCTTGTTCCGCATTTAGTTGATGGAGGTATCTCCATCCTTCAGTATGCTGATGATACTATCATCTTCATGGAGCACGACTTGGCGAAAGCGAGAAACATGAAGCTCGTGTTATGCTTATTTGAACAATTGACCGGGTTAAAAATTAACTTCCACAAGAGCGAATTGTTCTGTTTTGGACGAGCTAATGATGACCAGGAGGCTTATAAACAATTGTTCGGATGTGAATTGGGAACGTTACCGTTCACGTATTTAGGTATACCCATTCATCATCGTAAGGTGACTAACAAAGAGTGGAAATGCATTGAGGATCGTTTTGAGAAGAAACTGAGCTGTTGGAAAGGGAAGCTCATGTCATATGGAGGGCGATTAATTTTGATCAATTCGGTCCTCACAAGTATGCCTATGTTTCTCCTATCCTTTTTTGAGGTCCCGGTGGGAGTCAGGAAGAGGCTAGATTTCTATCGATCACGATTCTTTTGGCAGAGTGATGAGCTTAAACGAAAGTATAGGCTTGCTAAATGGGATATAATCTGTAGGCCGAAGGACCAAGGGGGTCTAGGTATTGAAAATCTGGAAGTCAAAAACAAATGTATCCTTAGCAAGTGGTTGTTCAAACTTTCGTCCGAGACGGAGGCTACTTGGGCTCAGATTTTGCGAAATAAGTATCTTCACTCTAAAACCTTATCCCAGGTGACAGTGAGGCCGACTAACTCATCATTTTTGGAAAGGCTTGATGAGAGTCAAACCACTCTTTTTCAACATGACAAGGTTCTTAGTCGGAAATGGAGCTACTACGAGGTTCTGGGAGGATACGTGGCTTGGGGAGACTCCCCTTACGCTTCAATATCCTACTTTGTATAACGTTGTTCAACCTAGAGAAGCCTACGTTGCAACCGTTCTACAATCCACTCCCCTCAATATTAGTTTTCGGAGGACGCTAGTGGGAAATCTTTGGGAGGCCTGGCTTCATCTTGTAAGACGATTGATGGATGTCCAGTTGTCTCAACAGCCAGATCAGTTGTATTGGAAACTAACTAAGAACGGCGTGTTCTCGGTCAAATCCATGTATCTGGATGTTATTAACTCTAGCATGATTCCTTCCTCAAAGCACGTTTGGAAAGTGAAGGTACCTTTGAGAATCAAAGTGTTTATGTGGTTTGTGCATAAACAAGTTATTTTGACTAAGGATAATCTGGCAAAACGCAACTGGGTGGGTTCTGCAAGATGTAGTTTTTGCGACCATAACGAAACTATCACACCTCTTTCTTGATTGTCCGCTGGCCAAGATTCTGCGGCGGTCGATTCATATTGCTTTTAATATTAATCCGCCCACTTTTATCAACATGTTATTTGGAACATGGCTCGATGGGATTGATTCAGATATAGCGAGGCACATTCGTGTAGGCGTGTGTGCTTTATTATGGGCAGTCTGGAACTGCAAAAATGATTTGGTTTTTAACAGAACAACGAACATTCACTTTTTGCAGGTTATCTTCAGGGCCACTGCGTTGATCCGTATGTGGTCGCTACTCACTCCGACGGAGGCCAGGGAGCGTTTGGTTACTGCGTCTACCCGATGGGAGATGGTAGCTCGGGATATTTTCAACCGGTTTGGACGGCGGTCATGTAATAGGATAGGCATGTAGTGCTCCTATTTTTATTTGCCAGCCGGTTGTGGCTTTGTCTTCTTTGTTTGGCTCCTGTGAGCATTTGTTTACTTCTTACTTCGAGACTTGGAGACTTGTTGCTGGATATTTTTATTACTAAGATGAGTCGTATGCATCTTTCTGATGCAGAGGCTGGGGTAAACCCCCTTTTCGAAAAAAATGGCCAGATGGAGGGAGAGACAAGCCTTCTCTTTCTTCGACCCGGACTGGCAGCGCATAACGCAAGAGAAGACGAGACGTGCCCTTTCCCCCTTCATAGCGTGCGAACCAGCCAGTTGCTTAACATTTCAGGCCGGCCATCTATAACCGGATGCTGTCAAAAAAATAAAAATTGAGCATCTACAACCGGACCTCTCAAACCTTCTATATACATTCGGGCAGACAACCCAGTAGCTTGATCACGAATTTGTCACCCGTTCTAACCCCTCAAATCGACTCTACACATCTGGGTTGTCTGGTATCCCCCAAACTCAGCCCATATGTGAAATGGTGAGGATGCATTCATGACGCCGCTCCGATGTGCCGCACAAGGGACCATTTAAGCTGGTGGTGAGGCAACCCTAACCCCCTCCCCACCATCCTCTTCCTCCCATCTATATCGTCGTTGATCCCTTCTTCTGTCTTGCACTTCCAATTTGAGCTCGTCATTTGCCTGCCGCCATGGTTCGCACCAAGCGATGTACTACAAGTTGTTGACCTTGGAGCGTCGGGTGGAGATGTGCGCCATTGAGGCACTCTCTGGAGGAGGAGGAGCTGGAGGGGCAGGAGGTGGCGGAGGCGCCAGAGCAAAAGGAGGTGTGGGAGGAGGACCTCAACAGCCGCACAAGACCCCTCTTTTTTTGTCAGCGCAAAACAAAACCCCAGTCGTGTCTCCAGGACGCCGAATTCCACTAGTTCGGCCCAGTTTTTTTGGCCCGGCGATCCCAGGCCGAACCCAGCGCACTGGGGGGCACTTGGGGGCTCCGCGGAAGGAAAAGTGGCGCGTGGGTCACCACTGTCAAGCGATAAACGCCTTTTTCCCGCCCAGATTCAACCCGCGCGCGGCAGGACGTCACTTCCCCTTTCGCCGCCATGCTGATCCCGGCGCCACCCACCTGCCCACAGCCGTTGCGCCGCCACTAGAAAGGCCATTCCCTTAACCCCGTCCCCACCACCCTCTTCCTCCCATCTATATCGATGTTGATCCCTTCTTCTGTCTTGCACTTCCAATTTGAGCTCGTCATCTGCCTGCCGCCATGGTTCGCACCAAGCGATGTACTACAAGTTGTTGACCTTGGAGCGTCGGGTGGAGATGTGCGCCATTGAGGCACTCTTCGAACTCTAGAAGTGCACGACAGCTATGAGGATGCTTGCATACGGAGCTCCTGGTGATATACAGGAAGACTATGGACGCATGGCCGAGTCCACAACCATTGAGTGTTTCTACAAGCTCTGTAGGGTAGTGGTGGAAGTGTTTGGACCACAATACTTGCGATCACCCAATGTTGAAGACACTGCTCGGATCGTAGCACAGAATGCAGCAAGAGGATTTTCTGGGATGCTTGGAAGCATCGACTGCATGCATTGAGCCTGGAAAAACTGTCCATTTGCTTGGCACAGCATGTACAAAGGCGCCAAAAGAACTTGCAATGTGGTACTTGAGGCATTGGCTACACAGGACCTCTAGATTTGGCACTCCTTTGGTATGCCAGGAACTCACAATGACATCAATGTACTGCAGTGCTCCAATGTCTTGACCAAGCTTGTTGAAGGTCATGCTCCTCCGGTGAACTTCGAGGTCAATGGGCGCCACTACATCAAGGGATACTACCTAGCAGATGGCATCTATCTAAGATGGTCCACAATTGTGAAGACTATCACGAACCCCATGCTAGGAGGCAAGAACTCCTACTTTGCTAAGTGTCAGGAGGCTTGCGGGAAGGATGTCGAGCGGTCATTTGGTGTACTCCAATCTCGATTTGCTGTTGTCCGGTACCCCGCTCTGACCTGGTCGAAATCTCAGATGTGGGAGGTGATGAATTGTTGTGTCATCTTGCACAACATGATCATTCAGAACGAGTAGGAAGAGCCAGTGTTTGGCACTAAACCATATTTCAGACAGGGTCCTGTTACAACTGTTGATCACCAGGTACCGGCATAATGGGCTGCCTTTCTCAATATGCTTCAGGAGATCCAAGACCCATAGGTGCATCAAGAACTACAACACGATCTAGTGGAGCACATATGGAGGCTCAAGGGCAACAGTTAGTTCGATGTGTTTTAATTTGTGTTTGAATTATGACTTGCTTCGTTGAACTATTTGATTTGTACTCCCTCCGTCCGGAAATACTTGTTCTCAAATGGATAAAATGAATGTAGCTATAACTAAAATAAGTCTAGATACAACTATTTTGAGGACAAGTATTTTTGCGCGGATGGAGTATTGATTTCTGTGATGAACAATGTGATAATAAAAAATAGTTTTTGTTGAATATGTGCCCAATTAGAGTTTGAGCTCGGCTGCTGGGAGGGTGCCCCCTCCTCCTCCCCCACGCCGAAAATATCATCGGTTCAGACCCAAGAGGCGCTATTTCAAACCCTTAACAGGTAAGTGGCGTAAACTTGAACTGTATTTTCTTCATCGTCCTCGTCCATGTGGGTGGATGTAGACGGAATCCAGATCATGCATGCATGTGTCACCCATCCTGGCCCATGCATCATGCATGCATGGCCCCGGTCGGTGCCATGCATTCCTGGCCATGACTCCCCCACCATACCTTATCACGCCATGAATGCGCGTACGTACGGATCATCATCGAAGATTTATGATGCCTGGCTCACTTCGTAAACTACTCCCTCCGTTCATAAATACTTGTCTTCTAGAGATTTCAACAAAAGTGACTACATACGGTGCAAAATGAGTGAATCTACACATTAATATGTCTACATATATTCGCATGTTGAGTCCATTTGAAATGCCTAGAAAAACAAGTATTTAGGAACGGAGGGAGTAATTAACTTGCCAAACCGTTCGTCCGCCCGCTCCGGTCAGCGGTCATCCCAAACAGTTCACGATACTCACCTCTATAAAGTACTACCACATTAGTCTTTAATTAATAAGATCCAGTCTGCGTCCGTATTACCGCACTAAAAACGACCATCTTGATCGGCTGTAATGTTAAGCTTGCATGAGTCATGACCAGCGAATGATCATGCCAAGTACGCTCGGAGCTGGCCTGGGCAAAAGTCTAGACTCGTAGAAAAGAAGAGCCAGAAATGTTATTTGTTTTTCTATTTCAAACCAAGACCAAGATAGTAGCCATCAGGATTAAAAATAATATATTTTTTACGAAAAAGACCCAGCAAAACATAATAATTATTTTTACCTATAATTAGAAGGTTCATATATGAAGGACAAAGCATTTCAAACATAATCAAATTTACATTAAGGACCATGCACCACAGAATGACCAGTATCATCACGGAAACGAGCCGTGGATGCATCAATATCGCCACATCCATGGCATCGCACACGTACAACGAGAAACTCTAACCTTGTCGTGATAGTGGCGTCTTGAATCGATCTGAA
The DNA here is from genome assembly GCF_018294505.1 of Triticum aestivum. Classification (NCBI taxonomy): domain Eukaryota; kingdom Viridiplantae; phylum Streptophyta; class Magnoliopsida; order Poales; family Poaceae; genus Triticum; species Triticum aestivum. Next base: position 65,714,180 of record NC_057801.1, read on the forward strand.
GCGTCTGACATTAAATCCCGCCGTTCCACACGCAGGGCAAGAAACACTAACCTCGCCGCCCCAAAGAGACGATAGAAATCTACATCCGAGCTCTGTCAACCCATTCGGACTCGAGGACTATTAGACCGAAGGCCAGAAGAACAACTTGAAGATGAGGCGCTGCCATCCTACCGAATGCCGCACCTACGGGAATAAAAACTCTAACCTAAACCACTAGCTGAACCGAGGCACCGGGATCCCCTCCCCACCACCGGCCGCCTAGGTGGCAGGCAGAAGAGAGGTGGATCCCGGGCTTGCTGACAAAGCTTGGAGGGATGAGTGTGCTCGCCACCGCAGTCATGACAGGGAAGATTAAGAAAACATAGATATGTAGTACATGTGAGTCATATTACAATGCAATAAAGTCTCTGGCAAGCCGGTGGTGTTTTGGGTTGCCGGCACACTGTACCGTACGTGTGGTAGTTGCTTACACCGGCCCCTCATCAGTAGATGCCTTATTCCGGTAGGCCACCCTCTTGTTAATTACACGTACTGAATTTCCTCTTCTTGGAAAAGGAAAAGGTTCACTCATGGGATCCAAGAGCAGAGCAACATGGGTTGCAAGAGCAGAGGGATAGAAGGTTCTGAAGGCGCTTGATGCGTAATTGCATGTACAATACTCCATCTCTATGCCGAGTATCATTGTTTCGTTGCTAGTAGTAAAACGTTTTTCGAGTTACCCCATCTCCATCTCCATATGCAAGCTAGTAGTACTGTACTACTCCCTCCGTCCGGAAATACTTGTCGGAGAAATGAATGAATCTAAATGTATTTTAGTTATAGATACATCCAATTTTATTCATTTCTTCGACAAGTATTTTGGGACGGAGGAAGTACTACTATAGTTAGCATTGGTGGTAACTAACTGACTGACTAACCTACATGCGTGTGTGGAATTAAAGGTGAGAAATGAGAAGGAGATGATCCAGATTCGATCGCGCGAGGACAAGTTGTGGATCATCGTGGAGTTGGAGGTGAGGTCCCCTAGCGATGATTGCTTGCTGTTGCTGGAATGGAATGGCCCCTCCACGAACCACATCCACATGCATGGCCTCCGTATGCGCCTGTATCCTTTTGCGTTGCAGCGCATGGTCCCTCCCCTGCGCTGCGCCGGCTCCGCCCGCTCCACAAAGGCACCGAGATGAGATCTGGTCTGATCTGATCGACGCACATTGCCGGCCGCCACCCACCCGTTGCTTTGCATTTCCTATCCCTCGATCTCGCCTTGCATGTCAACGATCTACCCTTCCTTTCCTCCGCTCTCTTTCTGCTCGTTTTCTCACTCCATCCGATCGATCACCAGGCGAGTGAACGTTTGTCCAAAGCTTGTGATCGACTGCCATTCCTGCAACGTTGCCGTTGCCCGTTGGTGTGGCGGACGGGCTGGGCTTGGCTTGATGCATGCATGCATGCATGCACGCACTAGCGTAGCTCTGATTGTTAACCTGAACATGTCAAAAAGAATAGCAGCAGCGTCTGAAACCCGCCATTAGCTCTGGAGTAATCAGAAGTTAATTGCATTATTAGCACAGGTGAAAAAGCAGGCAAGGGTATAAAGAGAACCATGCATGATCAACTTATGTAGTTCTCTTTCATCGGCTTTTCTTTCGGTGGTAGTATTGCAGATTGCGGTTAGTGAGATAAAAAAAACACCTGGGTGCACTCCCACTGTCTTTTCACTGACTCACCCGATCTCTTTTCCCTGACTAAAACATCACTGCAGCAAAGATCAGAGCCCCACTCGGACAGCTCACTTCACCGCAGCAAAGATCATCAACATCCCAATCGTCCCAAGGACTGACTGACGGGTCCGGGTCAGGTTCCGAACTGTTCGGCAGGCTTCGTGAACGGAATTCAAATCGCTCACTCGGCCTTTTTAATTTCCTGCCGCCGCTGCCGCTGCCGCATTAGCTTCGGGGCAGGAGAGACAGAATGCGGCACTGTGCACTAATCATCTCATTCATCACTAGCGATCAGGCGGCGAAGCTATTTTCAGTCAGAGAGGAACAGTGGCTGTCACCGCGCCGCTGTTTTGCTCGGCGCTGGCGGTGGATGTCATGCATGGATGGATCTCGGATTATGAACACCGCTGTTGCTCTGTTGCCGGTGCGCACAGGACTCTGCTCCATCGGCCGTACGCGCTAGCTATAGTATAACTGACTGCCTGACCCGGGAAAGCGAGCGGGACGGAGAAGAGTGAGGAGTCTGGGACTGCCCCGGGATACTGCATGTGGAATCTGATGCAGTGCTGTACCAACTTTGAACTTTCCAACAAACTCAGCTCAATTCATCCCGTATTCACCGATCAGTTCGACCCGTCTGGTCCCGTCATGCCAATCATCATCCTCTTCTGATATTTTTTTCCTTTCTGTTTTTTCTTCTTTTCTTCTTTCATGTTTGTTTTCTAGTTTTCCTTTTATTTCTATTTTTCCTTGTTTTTTATTTTCCCATTTTTCTAGAATAGTTTTTCATATTAGCTCATTTTTCAAATTGTGAACATTTTTTGTTCATCAATTTCAGAAAATGTTCATCAAATTCGAAAGTTGTTCACTGAATTCAAGTTTCATAAAATTCAAAAAAAGTCATCAAATACAAAAACAAAAACAAAAACAATTAAAAAATGTTCATCATATTTTTAGAATTTTTCATTCTTTTTTAAAAACTATCCAAATTCGAAAAATATTCATTTTTAGATATTTTCCAACATTTTTTGAATCTGCAAACATTTCATGACATCCATTAACATATTTTTCAGATTCATGAACACTTCTTGAGTTATAGGATTTTCTAGCAGAAAATAATGAACATATTTTTTTAAATCATGATGTTTTTTGGAAATCCCAAAATGGATTTAATGAAGCAAAAAGAAGGAAAGAGAAAACAAAAATGGCTCCCCACCCCGCACATGGGCCTCCCAAAAGGGGCAGGGGGCGTGAGTGTGTGTTTCAACACTTCGCATCGCGTTACACAGTAAATAGGAGGTCCCATTGTCGGTGTCAAAACCGGCGGATCTCGGGTAGGGGGTCCCAATCTGTGCGTCAAGGCTGATGGTGACAGGAAGCAAGGGACACAGATATTTACCCAGATTCGGGCCCTCTCGATGGAGGTAAAACCCTACTTCCTGCTTGATTAATATTGATGATATGGGTAGTACAAGAGTAGATCTACCACGAGATCGTAGAGGCTAAACCCTAAGAGCTAGCCTATGATGATATGATTGTAATTGTGATCGGCCTTCTAAGGACCAACCTCTCCGGTTTATATAGACACCAGAGAGGGCTAGGGTTTACATGAAGTCGGTTACAAGAAAGGAAATATAATATCCGGATCACGAAGCTTGCCTTCCACGCAAAGGAGAGTCCCATCCGGACACGGGCCGAAGTCTTGAGTCTTGTATCTTCACGCTTCAATAGTCCGGACGTTGTACACAGTCCGGCTGTCCGGATACCCCTAATCCAGGACTCCCTCAGTAGCCCCTGAACCAGGCTTCAATGACGATGAGTCCGGCGCGCAGTATTGTCTTCGGCATTGCAAGGCGGGTTCCTTCTCCGAATACTCCAAAGTGGTTATCGAACGCGTAGACTGTGTCCGGATCTGCAAGATGATCTTCACATGGTATAGATCTGATTTGCTGGCAATCTTCGTGCGTCGTGCCCTTGCAACGTGGTTTGGTCCAACGCGAACCGACGTTTCTTACCCCACAACGACTCGTGTTACGAGGCGGTTTTATTGGCACGTCCCGTCAAGGCAGAGATCGTGTTCTTCTTATTACGGGATTTTCCATCAATGTGAGCGTGCGTGACCCCTCGACGGCCGTTGGTATAGCCCCGTGTGTTTTTAGATAAGCCTCAAACGGTCACACTGGGGACTCTCGATATTCACCTTCTTTATAAAGGGGTCGAGACCTATGCCTCTTTTTCACCTTCGTCGCACCTTCTCGCACCTCGAGTTCTAACACCCAAGACCTAAGCTCCACCCCTCCGGAATCCTCCAATATATCCGGATCTGACCCTCAAGGCCGATGGGTGGCCTCCTCGATTGAAGAGAAGGACATTGCAAAGCTTAGGGAGGTCGGATACCTGACCGCCGATATCCAGCACAGGCTTCCTGCTCCAGGGCAGGTCATCCCTATGCCGGAGCCCAATGAGTGTGTCGTTTTCGTCCCACACTTCCTCCGCGGTTTGGGTTTCACCCTCGATCCCTTCGTGAGGGGGCTCATGTTCTATTACGGGTTGGATTTTTATGACCTGGCTCCAGGCGCTATCCTCCATATCTCGTCGTTTATTATCGTGTGCGAGGCTTTTCTCCACGTCATGCCACACTTCAGCTTATGGCTCAATACGTTCAATGTGAAGCCGAAGATGATCGAGGGGCGACATGTGGAATGCGGAGGTGCTGTAATAAGCAGAAGCGTCGTCGCCCCATGGCCAGAGGGTTCTTTCCCAGAAGTATCTGATGTATGGCAGCGGAGGTGGTTTTATGTCACGGCTCCCAGAGGCACAAAGTGGGTGGCTGCCCCCGAGTTTTGCTCGGGCCCTCTGTCATAGTTGGCGTCTTGGATAGACGTAGGACGGAATTGGGGGCCCGCCGGTGATATACCAATACTGCAGAATCGCATCTGGGAGCTTCTTGCGAGGGACATTAATCTTGTCAGCATAATGCAAGTGATGTTAATCCGGCGAACGTTGTCGTGCCAACGCCGGCCTCTTCGGATGTGGGAGTTCAATCCGGAGGGTCCGTGGACTGTCAAGCACTTCTTCGGCTTGAAGCTCGAAGAGATGTGCAAATTATTCTTCGGACGGAAAGTAATGTGTCCGGACAGCACCGAGGATGCGGGCCTAAGCTGTAATCACCTAGATACCCAAGTAAGTAGCCTTGATATCGGACACCCTGTTTTGTATTTATCATGACTGTTTGCTCTAACAATCATCCGCGTCCAGGAAGGGCTCAGCAAGGCGGAGAGAATCAGGTGTCTGGCACCGCTTCCCGAAGGCTTGCCCACACCTACCATGGCCAAGATGCTCGATCGGGTACTCAGCAGAATGCCCTCAGGGAAAGACAAGGGGAGGGACGAAGAATCCGAACCCCACACGCTACGCATCCGAACCGGGGGAATTGTTACCTCCCCCAAGGAGGATAGTCGGGGAGGGGAGGCTAAAGCCTCCTCCCCGTGCGGGAAGAAGAGGGCCGCCTCCGAAGACTTGGAGACGGAGACGCCTAAACCAGGGAAGAAGGTGTCACCAAGGGGCTCTGCCGCGACGGGCGTCCTCACTGCGTTATGCCCACCAACGGGCCAGCCCTCCACCGAGCCGTAAGTCAATCATTAACTTGAAGGTACTGTATTTCTCCTGGATCAATAACCAGGATTCAATTTTTTGCAGTCCGGCTGGCAGCTCTTCTCAACAGGGATCGTCTTTGGGGGACCTTCCTCCGGAGATGATGGAGAGAGAGACCCCACCCGCCTCTCTAATTCTTGAAGCGGGCGACACCAAGGTGTCGTCATGGAGGAGTCCGGATCTGCCGAGGCCGGAGGCCAATACGTCAGCCGCCCTGAGTCCGGACGTACTAACGGGCTTACTGGAGCGAGCTGCGCTCTCGGAGGAGCACCGCTCATTAATGAGTGTAGTGCTCAAGAAGATTTCATCCGCTACAAGCGGTTTGAATGGAGCATTCACAAGCCTGCAGAGGCTTTGAGGTACGTAATGAAGAATGCACTATTTCTTTGGCTGTGAGGCACACGGTAGGTGTGCTCCATGTAGATAGTAGCCCCTGAGACTCTGGTTGTCTGCCCTAGGCGGCAAATGGAGGATCATAAACCGATGATTTATGTTGTAAATATGTGCAGTTACCTGTGGGTCCGGCCGCCGGCCCGTCCGTTGAAGTTGCCGAACTGACAAGGCAAATTGGGTCGATTGATGCCGATATCACTCTGATGAATGAGCGGCTGGACAAATCACAAGGTATGTGTCCTATCTTTCCATTGCATAGGAAAATATTAAGGTGGCACATATTTAATGTAATATGTTCGAACTGCAGATGGTGCTGCTGCCGTAGAGGCCCTGAGGGTGGAACTTGCTCTAGCCAAGGAACAAGCTCTAGTGAGCAATGCGGCTGCCCTAAAGGCGGCCGAGGAATTGAGAGCCGAACAGGCTGCTCATCGCCGAAGTGAGGAAAAGATAGCCGAAAGGGCTATCGAGTTAAAAAATGCCGTTGACCGGTATGAGTTCCTGAAAAAAGGAGCATGAGGATAAATCGGCTGACCTGAGCAAGGCATTTAATGCCACCAAGGAAATACGGACCGAGCTCAGGGGTGCGCGGGAGGAGCTTCAACAGGCCGGTAAAATCGCGGCTGGGGGCTCCTATTTGCTGCGGACGAAGTTCTGCGATCCGAAGTACGCTTCCCTGGATGGACGCTGGAGTTCGGCGGACGCATACACGGACCTGGCGAAGAGTACAGCTGATGCTGTGGAGTTCTTCAAAGATCAGGGTGAGAAGGAAGTGGAGAAGCTTTTCTGGTCGCAGTTTAATGCTCCCACTCGCCCACTGTCATTGAGTGCAAGATGGCTGCTGTAGCGGAGCTTCACAGGCTGTCCGGGCTTGCAATGCGGTCTATAATAGACCATCTTTGGCCGAAGGGGCCTAAGCCGGACAGTTACTTTGGTTTGATGCAACAGTGCCTTGGGGCCGTGCCTCGGATCGATGCCATGAGGAGATCGGCGTGTATAGAGGGTGCACGGATGGCTCTCGCCCGCGTTAAAGCCTATTGGACGGATATGGATGCCGCCATGATAGCGACCCAGGATCCGGTGGGGCGCTAATATCCGTCCGAGCACTACTTGGCGCAGGTCACAGAAGGTGCCTGTCTAATAGAGTCGCGGTGCTCGAAAAATGTCATGTTCGAATGAACGGAATCATTGTAAAAACGATGTTTATTTTGATTATGAGGCTAGATTTATACTATTTGCCTGAGATATGGTTATTTCCCCTGTGCGGTCGTTTATATATATATATATATATATATATATATATATATATATATATATATATATGCGATCCGAAAGTTAGCAGTCGTTGGCTTCAGCCCCCACGCAGACAATACGGGGGTGTTCGCGAAAAAAATGCTTAATCACTCTTGATCCAACGTCTTGGTACATTAAGGAGGTGATCGCACGACGAACTAGGCAACCGGACTATATAGCTGTAACACTTTCGCTTAGCCGCGGGATTCTAAAGTGGGGCTACTATGTAGCCCCTGGTACCTTCGCGTGCATCCGAATATGGGCGCGTATGTACCTGGCCGGGAAATGGCCCTTCGTTAATGCGGAGGAATCCTAAAGATTTCGGTGAGTCGTCGAGTGGTTGACCAGTCTCTCGCTGTATCATGACAGTCAGTTTTCGGCTTTCTCTACTGAGGTGCTCATCCGGAATAACCAGGGCACAATCACAGTAGTTCTCCTTTGGCCACCTTAGCCGATAATAACGGAACGTAAGGCGGCAAACCCAGGAGCTGGGCAAACCCAACATTTGACCAAAGACATGATTCGGAGCTGATGCATATAAGGCCAAACTCGTGACGCCGAACTCTCCCGAAGGTATTCGGACTTTATAACAGATGATGGGCTCAAGAATGCCCATTCATTATAAACCCTGTGTTTCCAGGTACGGGCGTTAATCTGTCGTGGCGAAATGTCAAAAACGGCAGTATCCTCTGTGGGTATGGAACTCATGGGATGGTTAAACAACAAGAGGCAATAGAAAAGGTTTACACAGGGGCTTAATCTAAAAAGAAACCTATTGAACGGGGCCCTGCTGCACGTCTGCGCCTTTGTCTCTGTTGTGCCGCATCCTGGAAGGGTATCGCGCGAACGTTGTCTGCGGAAAAGGGAAACTCATAGAAGAGTGCAACATAAGTATGCGATGGATAGTAAAAATGTAAGATGCTGGCCTGCCAATAAGGTTGAGCCAAGAGTGGGGCTTTATTACGTGTTTATAGCCCCTGGTATCCGCTATGGGATTACATATACGGTGCCCTGGTTTGATATGGGCTGCCGGACTCGTCTAACCGTGTCTATGGTCTTAATGACCAGTTATTTTTTTTTTGATGTTGGAGGTAGCTTATGGTCCGGCCGCGAGGGCCGTCATGTGTTCCTCTGCGTGTGACGAGCGCTCTGTTATTCCGCTAATAGTGATGACGCCACGTGGACCGGGCATCTTAAGTGTAAGGTAGCCATAGTGCGGCAATGCGTTGAAGCGGGCGAAGGCCGTTCTTCCGAGCACTGCGTGATAGTCGCTTTGGAAGGGTGCGATGATGAAGAGTAGTTCTTCGCTTCTGGAGTTGCCTGGAGAGCCGAATGTTACCTCCAGTATGATGGAGCCCCTGCTGTAGGCTTCAACGCCTGGTATCACCCCTTCAAAGGTGGTGTTAATCTTGTTGATTCTGGATGAGTCTATCCTGATCCTGCGGACAGTATCCTCATATATTAAATTGAGACTACTGTCGCCGTCCATGAGGACGTGGGTGAGATGGTATCCGTCGATCATTGGGTCAAGCACCAAGGCATCTGATCCTTCACGCGGAATGCTAGTTCGGTTGTCCAGGTGATCGAACAAGACATCCAGTGGTTAGGTGTAGGTACAATGAGCTCTATGTCGCGCGCATCTTTATGGGCGCGTTTGTGCCTTCCCAAGGATGTGCGAGTCGCGCAGATCATGTTCACTGCTTTAACCTCTGGCGGGAATTTTTTCTGTCCCCCAGTGTTCGGCTGGCGAGGTTCATCCTCGTCTTCACTTGGTGTTTCCATTCCCTTGTGTTCGGCGTTTAGTTTGCCGGCCTGCTTGAAGACCCAGCACTCTCTATGCGTGTGGTTCACAGGTTTGTCGGGGGTGCCATGAATTTGGCATAGTCTGTCCAGAACTCTGTTCAGACCGGACGGTCCCTCTTTACTGCCTTTAGATGGCTTATTTTGCTGGTTAGGTCGAGAGCCCCTGAATCCGGCATTAACCGTTGTGTTATCCGGGCTCTCTTCCTTGTTTTGGCGTTTATTTTTATTACGCCATGGCTTCCCGTTGCCATCCCTTATTTCGGAAGTGCTGGGGTCGCTGGTGCCTTTACGGGCTAGCCAACTATCTTCTCCCGCGCAAAAGCGGTTCATAAGGCTTGTTAGGGCTTCCATTGTCCTTGGCTTTTCTTGGCCGAGGTGTCTGGCGAGCCACTCGTCACAGATGCTGTGTTTGAATGCCGCTAAGGCTTCGGCATCCGGACAATCAACAATTTGATTCTTCTTAGTGAGGAATCTGTTCCAAAGCTTACGGGCGGACTCTCCGGGTAGTTGGATTATGTGACTTAAATCATCAGCATCCGGAGGCCGGACATAAGTCCCTTGAAAATTGGCCCTGAAATCGTCCTCTAGTTCCTCCTAGCTCCCAATTGAATTTTCGAGGAGGCTTTTCAACCAGTGCCGAGCTGGTCCCTTCAGTTTGAGGGGAAGGTATTTGATGGCGTGGAGGTCATCCCCGCGAGCCATATGTATATGTAGGATAAAGTCCTCGATCCAGACCCCTGGGTCTGTTGTTCCGTTGTATGCCTCTATGTTCACAGGTTTAAAGCCCTGTGGGAATTCATGGTCCAGTACTTCATCAGTAAAGCACAGGGGGTGAGCAGCCCCTCTGTATCTGGATGCGCTGTGGCATGGCGTCGGCTGTTGTTGTGTTCGGTGTTTATTCCGAACTGGTATTTGGTTGTCATAACTATTTTAACGACCACAGTCCCCCGCCGGGGTGTGTCCTTTAGGTCCGTGGATGGACCTAGCTGCGCCAACTTTCTTATCCAGGTGCTCACGTAGATCGTGCGTGTCTTCGGTAGTTGATTTATTGCGGTTATGAAGTGGTACGTCTTGTCTTCTGGTCGTGTTATTCTTTGGTGGAATGGCCTCGTCGTCGAATTTTGGCAGTAGCTTTCGTTTTGGGTAGCTCTTTGTGTGGCGATCATCGCCGTATCTTTCTTCAGTGTCTAGCACTTTGTTCCATTTGCGATTGAGCGTTTCCTATGCGGCTTTAAGCCGTTGCTTCTGCCTCTTCAGATTTCTCGCTGTGGCCATAAGCTTTCTATGGAGGTTCTCTCATTCCACGCGTTCTTCCAGAATGATGAATGCGTCATCGTCCGGACTGTCTTCTTGTCCTGGGTCGGTTTGATGAACTCGTCCCTCTGGATCATTGTCTTTGGGCGTCTGCTCCGAACTATGCTCGGCGTGACCTGGTTCGTCCTGCTCCATCGCTGGTTCCGTTTGGTCGTTGTTGCCTTTGGGGTTGACCGGAGTGTCCATTCTTCTGGCGCTCTTGCTGATATTTTTACCGTTTCTGGATTTGGAACGGCGTCTACACCGTCGCTTTGGTTTTTGCCCAGGGGTTTTATCTTCCGGATTGTCACCGCCATCTTCCTTGGGCGTATCCACCATGTATATGTCATGTGACGAGGCGGGAATCCGGTACCCCATAGATTCTGAGTCTTCTCCTGCATCGTCGTCCATATCGTCGATGCCTTCGGAGTCGAAGTCAAGCACGTCGGTTAAATCATCAACCGTGGCTATCAAGTGGGTGGTGGGTCGGTAACAAATTTCTTTGTCGCCTGCTTCCCACTCGAGCCAGACATAGTTCGGCCCGGAATTCTCGGTCAAAGAGAGAATTTTAAAGAGTTTAGTATGTCGCCAAAGGTCGAGTTCTGGAAGATGTCCGCAGCGGTGAACTCCATTACCGGGGCCCAACCAAGCTTGGCGAGCTCGGGAGTGCGCGGACTGGGACCTATAACCGGATATGAATCCGGGGGTCCGGGGTTACATGCTCCCTCAGAAGTGAGGCTTGTGTTCGGCTCTATCGCCGGTGAGGGTACGCCTGCGGGGAGGGGTCCAGACCTCCGTCCTTAGGTAACGCAATCTGCCCCGGATTTAGATCCGGGGCTTCTGCCGGGGTGATATCTCGAGCATCGTCTGACAGCAGGTCTAAGTCGTGCTCATCATGACTGTTCGGCGCTCCTGGCGCTGGCCCGAATCCTTCGAAGATCAAGTCCCCGCGAATATCCGCTGCGTAGTTCAAGTTTCCGAACCTGACCTGGTGGCTAGGGGCATAGCTATCGATCTGCTCCAGGTGGCCAAACAAATTGGCCCGCAGTGCGAAGCCGCCGGACACGAAGATCTGTCCGGGGAGGAAAGTCTCACCCTGGGCAGCGTCGTTGGTGACGATTGAAGGGGCCATCGAGCCTGACAGCGATGACACAAAGGAACTCTCAATGAAAGCACCAATGTCAGTGTTGTCGTGGTTCTAAGTCTGACAGTAGAACAGGGGGTAGGAATGGAGAGGCAACAACCTAGCTATGGAGTAGTTGTATACGCAAGATGTTTACGAGTTTAGGCCCTTCTCGGAGGAAGTAACAGCCCTACGTCTCGGAGCCCGGAGGCGGTCGACTGGATTATGTGTATATGAGTTACAGGGGTGCGAACCCTTTACACTGAGGAGGAGGGTGGCTTATATAGAGTCCGCCAGACCCCTCCGGCCCTCAGTTATACAGGGTTTAAGGTACATTAAGATCGGGCGTTACTGGTAACGCCACAAATAAAGTGCTATGATGACCATAAAAGCTACTTAATGACAGACCGTTTGCGTGCAGAGTGACTTTAGGTCTCCTGGCAGTCGAGCGGTTGGCTTCATGGTCGAGTGTCTTCGAGTCCGTCGAGTGGAACCCTTCCAGGTCGACTGAAAGGTGGTCTAGAGATGTACTTGGGGAGGGTATCTTGGACAGGTCCATGACCCTACCCTAGGTACATGGCTTCATCATTAGCCCCCGAATGGATCGAGGTTTGAGTGGGGAAGGAGTTGAACACACTCCCAACCCATTTTCATGCTATGAGTATGTCTTGTTCTGGATCAATGAACTTAGGTGAAGGCATCAACTTCTTTTTCAGTCGCCTTGATCCATTCTTTGTATTCGTCGAGTGAATTTCTTTACTTGGAGAACTCCGAACGCCACAGCGGAGGAAATCTTCCGTCTGACGAGTTGCTCTACAGCCCGCGGATTTAGTGGGATTCGAATTTCAGGAAGCGCGTGGGGCGAAGGAGGCCGCAGTAATCGAATGGGATAAGGCAGGGACGCCTCGATCTCTGTGCCACCTTTTTTGCCACGTATCGCGCCCGCGACTGTTGCGGGATTTGACAGGATCGCCTGGGCCTACAAGTCAGTCAGTCGGAAGTAACCTCATATAAGGCCCCGGACGGGGGTTTTTGAACAGTGCGCTCTCATTTCCTCCCCTCTTCCGCAGACTTATCGGCCGCATTCTCTTCCGTCTCAGTGCCGCTACTCTGTGTGCGTCTCGCCGGCGACGATGGTGAAAGAGAAGAAGGCGGCCCTGGAGCGGGCGAAGAAGGTGACGGCGAAGGCGAAGGGAAGGGCGACCAGTCGGGGCGGATCTTCATCGAGGGTTGGCCTGCCGCATGGCTGGATCCAGGGCGACTGGATCCGCTCGACGATTCGTCAAGAAGATCTTGATGACCTGGCCATTGGAGGACTGATCCCCCATGGGTCGGCGCGGCTCCTGGGGAAGGAATCTGAGCCGCGGCCTCAGGATGGTGAGGTCGTTCTCTTGGCCACCCATGTCGACCGCAGGTTTTCTTTGCAGCCTCACCCTTTCTTTCAGGGATTTCTGAATTTCTTTGGGGCGCAACTCCACCACTTCACACCCAACACCATCGTGTACCTCGCTGCTTTCGTGTCTTTGTGCGAGAATTTCTTGGGTTGTCGGCCTCATTGGGGTCTTTTCAAGCACATTTTCACCTGTCGCTCCCAGACGGTGAAAAAGGCCAATCCGAGTGACGAGAGAACACAAGTGATTCAGATGTGTGGGGGTCTTGGGGTTCAGATGAGGGGGGAAAAGTTCTTTTTCGGCCATGATCCTTCCCGACTCGGTCCGTGGATGGCAGTCGACCTGGTTTTACTGCAAAGACCAGCCGACGCCAGGGCAGTCGACCGGACTCCCTCCTTTTTCCATGGACCGAGTGAGGAAGCCTTCCTCTTTGAAGGTGATCCCAGAGGAGAAGGCGCAGGTTAAGGTGCTGGTCGAACATGTTGTCCAGCTCATCCGTGATGGGGTGACCGGCATGGACCTCTTGGAGGTCTTCCTCCGACGACGCATCCAGCCGCTTCAAGCTCGAGACCATCCGATGTGACTGTATTCTGGCACTGAGGACACCACTCGGATCCACCCGGAGGAGGTCGAGGAAGCCACGCTGGAGAGGTGGTTGGTGAAGGAAATATGCCCTAGAGGCAATAATAAAGTTATTATTTATTTCCTCATATCATGATAAATGTTTATCATTCATGCTAGAATTGTATTATCCGGAAACATGATACATGTGTGAATTCATAGACAAACATAATGTCACTAGTATGCCTCTACTTAACTAGCTCATTAATCAAAGATGGTTATGTTTCCTAACCATAGACATGTGTTGTCATTTGATTAACGAGATCACATCATTAGGAGAATGATGTGATTGACTTGACCCATTCTGTTAGCCTAGCACTTGATCGTTTAGTATGTTGCTATTGCTTTCTTCATGACTTATACAAAGTTCCTACAACTATGAGATTATGCAACTCCCGTTTACCGGAGGAACACTTTGTGTGCTACCAAACGTCACAACGTAACTGGGTGATTATAAAGGTGCTCTACAGGTGTCTCCAAAGGTACATGTTGAGTTAGCATAATTCGAGATTAGGTTTTGTCACTCCGATTGTCGGAGAGGTATCTCTGGGCCCTCTCAGTAATACACATCACTTAAGCCTTGCAAGCATTGTAACTAATGAGTTAGTTACGAAATGATGTATTATGGAACGAGTAAAGAGACTTGCCGGTAAGGAGATTGAACTAGGTATTGGATTCCGACGATTGAATCTCGGACAAGTAACATACTGATGACAAAGGGAACAACGTATGTTGTTATGCGGTTTGACCGATAAAGATTTTCGTAGAATATGTAGGAACCAATATGGACATACAGGTTCCACTATTGGTTATTGATCGGAAATAGTTCTAGGTCATGTCTACATAGTTCTCGAACCCGTAGGGTCCGCACGCTTAATGTTACGATGACAGTTTTATTATGAGTTTATAAGTTTTGATGTACCAAAGTTTGTTCGGAGTCCCGGATGTGATCACGGACATGACGAGGAGTCTCGAAATGGTCGAGACATAAAGATTGATATATTGGACGGATATATTTGGATACCAGAAAGGTTCCGGATGAGATTGAAACTATACCGGAGCTCCGGGAGGTTACTGGAACCCCCCAGTAAGTATATGGGCCTTATTGGGCCTTAGTGGAAAGGAGGGAGAAGGAGCAAAGGAGGGGGCGCCCCCCCCAAGCCCAATCCGAATTGGGAAGGGGGCCGGCCCCCCCTTTCCTTCTTCCCTCCCCTCTCTTCCGTCCCTCTCCTACTCCTAATAGGAAAGGGGGGTCAAACCTACTTGGAGTAGGATTGCCCCCCCTAGGGCGCGCCTCTCCCCTTGGCCGGCCCCCTCCTCCTCTCCCCCTTTATATACGGGGGAGGGGGGCACCCCTAAGACACAAGTTGATCTACGGATTGTTCCTTAGCCGTGTGTGGTGCCCCCCTCCACCATATTGTCACGACCGGTTTTCCAATAAAAATATTTATTGAGAAACCAATCTATTGAGTCCAGTATGAGAGAAATCCTCCTCACTGGTAGACAAAATCTTGATACAATAAGCCAGTAGCATAAAATATATTACAGGGTCGAACTACAGTTGCTCAACCAAATTATTACAAGCACGCCAATAATTATACATAATAGCGGACATGACACAGTGGTGTGGAGGCATACTACTGACTCGATGATAGGGGGGGTGGATAAACACAGCGGGAAGAGGAATACAAGACTCTAAAACTGTCATCTCATCGAGCGTCGAGGTGAGGCTCGATGAATTTATTTGGTAGCGGAAGCGGATATAATACAGTGACCAAATCCAGGGTCGCACGAGACTGACTGGGACTCCTCTAGGCGTCAGACTCGCTATCAAATTCTTCATCCATGAGATCGCCTTCGTCAGCATCTGGCCAAATCAACAAGCCAGTGAGTACTTTGAAAGTACTCGCAAGACAGTTCGGACGTAAGATATAACAAATGCATGCATGGATGCGTCATGATTAATTCACCAATGTACATTAAAATAAAATTAGCATGACGGGGTAAGGAAAAGGGAATCGGCGGTAGTCCGCCTGAAATCCCAACAAAACATAAATGGAGACCGATCGGGTGTCTGAAGCGACGCCTCAAAAGGTGAACAAATAAATATAAGGAAATGATGCCACAGTTGGGCGTCTTAGCGACACCACATAAAGGGCTTTAAAATAAATACCACAGTCGGACGTCGGTGCGACATCACAGAAAGGGCTTTAAAAGAAATGCCACAGTCGGGCGTCTGAGCGACGCCACATAAAGGGCTTTAAAAAAATGCCACAGTCAGGCGTCTGAGCGACGCCACATAAAGGGCTTTAAAAGAAATGCCACAGTCGGGCGTCTGAGCGACGCCACATAAAGGGCTTTAAAATAAATGCCACAGTCGGATGTCTGAGCGACATCACAGAAAGGGCTTTAACCACAAGTAAATATTACTCATAATAAACATTCAATTCATGAAAATAAATGGGTTAGTCCATCCACAGGAGTAATCATTTAACCGGACTTAGCACTCATGCGATTCACCGGAGTCTCTGTCATCAAAACTGACATCTGATCAGGATAAGATAATATCGATCTTGGACATGGAATAGATGATTTGAAGGAATATATGACTCTGCAGAGTTTGTACAAAAACTTTCCCACAGCCAACAGATTTCCGTAGTCACGAAGGACTAGTTCCGTTTACAGTTTTTCGATAGAAAACACAGCTAACCAGTACACGCCCATTCTACCTCTCGATGCTAGGAATCACCCTAGACATCGTCCAAGAAAAACTTTTGAGACAGGGAGATCACAATCTCGAATAGCATGGGATCAAATTTATATACGCGCGCTCTAAGGGGTGCCCCCCTCTCGGTCCCAACCGGAAACACCCATGCCCCCTGACCGGATGACTGGCTTTAATCCAGGGCCATGGAACCATCATCACGGCCTCTCCTTTTTGGTGTGTACCAGGAAAGCGGTTTTCAACTTACTAAGCCATATTCCTTGCGGAAAACATGTGGTAGTAGAAGGAAGGAAATGGAAGTAACTGGACCGATACGGTTTGACACTGAAGTCACATGGTCTGGCATAAGACTGGCATGCTACAACACTACCATCTTACCCATTCTCATGCCAACACATGGCCATTCATGTTCACATCCATCCACTCATGGATCATCGAACTCACTTACCTCAACAGTGCATGGAAATAACATTCATCGGTATGTTCATCAACATGCCATGAGACTAACTAAATGCAAAACATGCCAAGACACTCATCATATCAAAAGTTCAAACATGCTTGCCTGGTTCAGAGTAGTCGGAGCCTAGCTCGGTGAAGTTCGCGGCTCCGTCACCTCCTTCGGTATCTACGGTATAAAGAAAATATATGCGGTATCGTAAATACCAAGAGGTGCACACAAAGTATACCAAATATTTTTCAAATAAATCTGATAAAAAACTAGACAAAATTTTAAAGAAGACAGAAAAAGAATCAATCAAAAATACTTTTCTGTTAAAAAGTTATAAGGGTTTTAATCCAGGGACTCATCTGTAATGAAACAGAAAGTTTCCAGGGGCTAGTTTATAAAAACAGAAAACGCTTTGGCAGAAACTACGCCAACCCAGAGGGA
Organism: Triticum aestivum; assembly: GCF_018294505.1. NCBI lineage: Eukaryota > Viridiplantae > Streptophyta > Magnoliopsida > Poales > Poaceae > Triticum > Triticum aestivum. The sequence continues at coordinate 65,731,083 of NC_057801.1, forward strand.
AAGCGCATTTGGGTCCCACTTGTCATGTTTAAATTTTGAAATGGGAGGGACGAGGCTCGTCGGCGCCCGAGAGCTGCGGTGGTCGCCGGCGGCGATCCACGGCGAGGCATGGGGATCGGAGGTTACCAATGTGCTCACCGTGTCCTTCCGCAACGGTGGGTGGTGGTGTTGATCGCCGGTGAGCACCACGTCGACGGCGGTCTCAACTCCGGCGGACGGTGGTTCGGGCGTGGATGGAGCTCGTCGGAGAGGGCTGCAAAGATTAAATTGAGGTGGGGGTTAGAGTACTGGGTGCAAGAGAGGGCTACGAACGAGGTTTGGGCGCCGGAGGTGGCCTCACCAGAGTGAATCGAGCTGGAGGCCGAGGCGGGGCGAGGCGGCCGGAGTTGGGGGAGGAGACCTCCTCGAGGTCCTCCTGGTGGCTTGGCGGGGCGTTGATGAGGTGTAGTGATGATGCGTGCACGAGGGTGAGCTCGGGGGCCCTTTATATAGGCGGTCCGAGGCGGTGGCCGTGAACGGGGATTTCCGGCGATGGTTACGGTGGCGCAGTGCTCGGTCGGGGGTGGTTAGGGAGTCGAGCGTCATCACGGAAGTTCAATGGGTCCGTTTAGGTGCTAAACTGGCCGGGGTTTGGGTGTTTGGGTCGAGTTCGACGGAACGGGGATGGCGCGGCCTGTCGGCGGCAGGGAGCACGTTCCGTGCTTGCCGGGCCACGGTGAGGGTGCCACGGGCGTGCGCTGGCATGCATGAGGCCACGCGGAGAGCCAGGGAGCTTTCGGCGGCGCTAAACGGCGTTCTGCCGTGGTGTGCCTTCTGTCGGCCGCCACGGGAGGTCCCGACGCCGCAGAAAACGCCGGCGAGGGCGGGCCAGCGCGCCACCGACGCCAGGAAGGCTCCACGCAAGCGTGTGAAGCTCCGGACAAGAGGGAGGGGCTGCGAGCATCGAGCCAAGCGCACTGTGAGCTTGTGACTGAACTCTGAAGAAAATGACACTGTAAAACTGAATTTTACTGAACTTTACTGAAAATGCAAAGAACAGTGTAGCTCAGGTGTTCGACAGAATGATTTAGGTATCTAGGGATTTTTCCTTGAGCTGAAATTTGGTGGAGTGGCTACTCATTGCTCAAGAAGGCTGCCTGAATTTTGGTGGAATTTTTGGAGAAGTGTAGATATGAATTTCATCAAATTTGGCAAATCTGGTCCAAACTTGCAAAGACTGAATTTTGAAATTTTTGAAAAGAGGAAGAGTGGATCAAGATGGTTCTGGGTTGTGGGTTCAAAGGACTATCCAGGAGAGTTGGTTTGAGGTCATAACTCAAATGCAATAGGGTACTTGCTTTGAAAATCTCTCAGGCTCCAAATAATTTTCAGAAATGATTTGAGGGAAAAAATAATTTGAATAAAATCCAAAACTTGCTTGGATGAGTTGGGACAGAGAATTTAGGTTGATTTCAAGGAGGAGGGGAGGTTTTGTAGGGGTTTTACCACGTGGACAAAAATACAATACCATGGGTGGCTTCAAAGATATGAAAATCCAAATTTTCATAGAGTTTCTTTTTAAAAGAAAAATATTAAATTAAACTCCCAAAATAATTTGAGAGGGAACCAACAGAGAAGAAGTTTCAAAAGATCAAACACCAAGGTTTAAAAAAAATCCTTGCCAAAGAAAAGAAAGTTTTTAAGAGGAAGGTTTTCTGGGAAATTTTAAAAGGCCTCTTTTTTAAAAAAAAACCACAAGGTTTTTCCTGAAAACCAAAAGCAAAATTTTGGAGTGTCACAACACCTACCCCCTTAGGAAAAATCTCGTCCCCGAGATTTCAACTGTTCCTCAAATAAGTGTGGATGCTCTGTTTAAAGAAAATCCTCTCTTTCCCAGGTTGCTTCGCTTTCGGTGTGGTTGCTCCACTGAACTCTGAAAAACTTGATGGTCTTCTGTCGGGTTCTCCTTTCAGACTCCTCTAATATTTTTACTGGGTGTTCTCGGTAAGTGAGGTCTGGTTGTACGTCAATGTTCTCATGGGATACTTGTTTTCTCTGGTTTGCTTACACACTTCCTTAATTGAGAGACATGGAACACGTCGTGAATGTCGGACAAATCTTCGGGTAAGTCTAGCTGGTAGGCTACAGTGCCTCTTTGTGCCACAATGTAGAATGGTCCAATGAATCTTGGTGCTAACTTTCCTTTAATCTTAAACCATTGCAGTCCCTTCATAGGTGATACTCGTAGGTACACAAATTCACCGGGTTCAAAATTGACCCTACGATGTTTCTGATCGTAATAACTCTTCTGTCGGCTTTGAGCAGTCTTGAGTCGGTCCCTGATTAGCTTGACTTTTTCCTCGGCTTCTTTGAGCACGTCTGGGCCGAAGATACGGCTGTCTCCGGTCTCTGACCAATTTAGCGGGGTACGACATCTTCGTCCGTATAGGGCTTCATAAGGTGCCATTTGCAGGCTGGCCTGGTAACTGTTGTTGTATGCAAACTCGGCATATGGCAGGCTTTCTTTCCAACCGGTTCCATAGGTGAGAACACATGCTCTCAGCATGTCTTCTAAAATTTGGTTTACGCGTTCAGTCTGTCCATCAGTTTGGGGATGGTAGGCTGTGCTGAAGGCTAAATGAGTTCCCAGAGCCTGTTGTAAATGATCCCAGAATCTCGAGACAAACTGAGTGCCTCTGTCGGATATTATAGTCTTCGGGACTCCATGCAGACAAACTATACGGGAGAGATAAATCCTGGCAAGCTTCTGAGTGTTGTAGGTTGTCTTCACTGGAATGAAATGTGCCACCTTGGTTAATCTATCGGTGATGACCCATATGGCATCATACCCGTGTCGTGACCGAGGTAGTCCGACAATAAAATCCATCCCTATTTCATCCCATTTCCACTCAGGTATTTTGTTTGGTTGCAGTAGTCCGGCTGGTTTTTGATGCTCAACTTTTATGTGTTGACAAGAATCGCAACATGCAACGAATGTGGCTATGTCCCTCTTCATACCGTGCCACCAAAATCTTTCCTGAATATCCTTATACATTTTGGTTCCTCCAGGGTGGATTGAATATGGAGTGGTGTGTGCTTCAGCTAGGATTTGCTGTTTGAGGTCCTCTATGTTTGGCACACAGAGTCTGTCCCTGTACCGTAATATTCCATCATCGCCTATGACAAATTCTGAGGCCTTGCCCATACTCACCTTTCTTTTAATTCCTTCAATGCTGGGGTGACCAGGCTGAGCTTCTTTAATTCTCTCCACAAGGTCGGGCTTTATTTCCAAGTTTGATATGGTGCCTTCCGCGATCATTAACAAGTTGAGTTTTGCAAATTCTTGTTGGAATTCAGGTCTCAAACTTTGCAATCTGTTTTCGTCAGAGCTGGGATTTCGACTAAGAGCATCGGCCACTACATTTGCTTTCCCTGGATGATAGTGGATACCAACGTCATAATCCTTTACTAATTCCAACCAGCGGCGTTGCCATAAGTTTAGTTCTGGCTGTGTGAAAATATATTTAAGACTTTTATGGTCCGTGTATATTTCACATCGATTCCCAAGTAAGAAATGTCTCCATTCCTTAAGTGCATGAATGACTGCTGCCATTTCTAAGTCATGAGTGGGGTAATTTTCCTCATGCTTGCGGAGTTGTCGTGAAGCGTATGCGACAACCTTGCCTTCCTGCATCAACACGCACCCGAGACCTCTTCGGGATGCGTCACAATACACCACAAAGTCTTTGTGTATGTCTGGCACAATTAACACCGGTGCTGTGGTTAATTTCCGTTTTAACTCTTGGAAGCTTTTCTCGCAGGCTTCTGTCCATTCAAACTTCTTGTCTTTCTTGAGCAACTGCGTCATTGGCTTGGCTAGAGTGGAGAATCCTTCAATAAATCTGTGGTAATATCCTGCCATTCCCAAGAAACTTCGTATGTCCGTTACGCTGGCTGGTGCCTTCCAGTCAATTATGGCCTTGACTTTCTCCGAGTCCACTGCGATACCGTCTTGGGTCAGCACGTGGCCTAGAAAGCCTACTTGCCTTAGCCAAAATTCGCACTTGCTGAACTTGGCATACAATTGATGCTTCCTGAGTTCTCCTAGCACAATCCTGAGATGTTCCGCGTGCTCTTTTGGTGTTTTGGAGTATATCAGAATATCATCAATAAATACCACAACGAACTTGTCCATAAACTTCATAAATACTTTGTTCATGAGGTGAACAAAATATGCGGGGGCGTTGGTTAATCCAAAAGGCATAACTGTGAACTCATATAGTCCATATCTGGAGGTGAAGGCTGTTTTGGGGATATCTTCTGTTCGCACTTTTAATTGATGGTATCCTGACAGTCAATCTTTGAGAATACCTTGGCCTGAGCGAGCTGATCAAATAAATCATTTATCCTTGGCATCGGGTATTTGTTCTTGACTGTGACCATGTTAAGTGCTCGGTAGTCTATGCACAATCTCAGTGTTCCATCCTTCTTTTTGGCAAATAAAATTGGTGATCCCCAAGGTGAGGAGCTGGCTCGAATGTATCCCTTGTCCAGTAATTCCTTTATTTGTTTCTTCAACTCGATCAACTTGGATGGTGCCATTCTGTATGGTTTCTTGTATATGGGGGTGGTTCCTGGTGCTAGCTCAATGCTGAATTCTATTTCTCGGTCTGGTGGCATGCCTGGTAGTTCTTCGGGAAATACGTCCGGAAATTCACATACTACTGGAACCTTGCTTAACTCAGAAACGTCCACCTTATTCAATTTCGGCTGCCGGGATATTTTTCTTTCCTTGGCTGATACTTCTATTGTCTTCCCGTGGTGGTGCGTGAGAATTACGGTCCGGTTGAAACAGTCAATAAAACCTTTGTTGGTGGTTAACCAGTCCATCCCTAGGATGACATCCAGTCCTTTATTTTCCAACACAATAAGATTGGCGAAAAATTTCAATCCTTCGAACTCAATGGCCACATTCTGACAATAACTCTGAGTAACTTGCTGAATCCCAGGGGACTTGATGATCATGGATTTCTCCAAGGGTAACATCGAAAAATTATTTTGCAAAGCAAAACTTTTCGAAATGAATGAGTGAGAAGCTCCAGAATCAAACAAAACCGTTGCAGGTATTGTGTTGACAGGAAACGTACCGAGTACGATATCCGGAGCATTTTGTGCTTCTTCTTTGGTCACGTGGTTTAGATGACCCTTCCTGTGGTTGTTGTTGGGGTTGAAATTGTTGCGCTTGGGCGCTGAATTATTGCCACCGTTGTTTGGCTTCGGGGTCGAGTTCCTTGGCTTGGGGCACTGTTTGGCGTAGTGCCCTTCTTCTCCACAAGCGTAGCAAGTAACGCCTGGGCGATATGTGAACTCTTTGTCCCTTGCATGGAAATTCTTGGTTGGGCGAGAGATGTTTGTGGTAGGTTTGTGTGTCCCACCTTTCTGAAAATCTGTCCTGCTTCGGTGGTTGCGTGCAAGAGTAGTCTGGTCTCTTTTTCGCTTGCGTAAATCCTCCAAGCTACGTCTCTCATTTTCCAGAGTAATAGCTTTGTCCACTAGTGTTTTAAAATCTGGAAAAGTGTGCACGACCAGTTGGCATTTAAGTGCGGGCGCCAGACCGTCAAGGAATTTCTCCATCTTCTTGCTTTCAGTCATACGTTCTTCATTGGCGTAGCGAGACAATAGGGTAAATTGACCGTTGTATTATGACACTATCATGTTCCTTTGTTTGAGGTCATCGAATTCCCTCTTCTTAATTTTCATAACACTCTTGGGAATGTGTGCACCACGGAAACCTTCCTTGAAATCATCCCAGGTTATATCATTTTCGTTGGGGTGCATGTGCAGAAAATTCTCCCACCATGATGCGGCTGCTCCTGTGAGATAGTGCGGAGCATATAATACTTTCTCGAGATCTGAACATTTTGCAATTATTAATTTTCTCTCCATATCTCGAAGCCAATCCTCGGCCTCAAGAGGCTTTTCAGTATGAGAAAAGTTTGGGGACGTGTCTTCTGTAGCTTAGATAACTTGGAATGTTGCTGATACTGTCCATGATGATTTCCCATGTTGATGACTTGGTTCATCATTTCCTGATGTTGTTGCTGACTCTGCTCATAAAGGCGGCACATTTGTGAAAGTGCCGACTCACTGCCCTGTTGGCTTGACTGTCCCTGAGTGAACTCGTTGCTGGGTTGTGTATCATAATTTTCCTCTGGTGGAGTTGGCATGGAGCGAGTCCAAGGACGAGACATTTTTCACTCTGGGAATATTTTGTAAAACCCATAAGAAAAGCGGAAAGAGTCGCAAGAACAATTCCATAAATGTATAGAGCTGGCAAATAAAATTAAATAACCAAGCTTACTTAAGAAAAACAAATCGACTTGCGCACGGAGAAGGACTGCTCATTACATATCTTACACGCGGGCGGTAATTATACAATACATCACTCAGGATATGCGTACATAATCCTGACATGTTATTTAGGCTAGTGCACTTCTCCAGATCCTACATGATGCGCAAACAGGCTACTTCTCACAACCTATGTACATATAAACATATCATACAAAGCGGTACATTACATGGAGGCTAAGCGTACTCAGGCGTAGATGTTGACGACCACCTTTGCCCTGCCGAGGGTGAGGCGTAGCGAGGCTGGGGACTCGACTTCCTCCTCGCTAATAGGCTCCAAACGTGTAGTGTTGCGCAGAGTGGACGGAGCGGTTGCCAGGGGCGGAACAACACGAACAGGAGTGGGCGCGAAGGTTGGTGCAGTGCGCACTGGAGTGGGCGCAATAACTTGGTTGAATTCTTCGGTAGAAGGCAGGCGACGAGTAGGCGCATAAGATGCTGAGGACGAGGCCAAGGTCAGTGGCGGTGCGGTGGGTAGGAGCTCCCTCCTGTTGGCAGCACAGCCATGAACTGAGTCCATGCGGGCAGCCACGAAGTCGTCCACCAGGTTGTCGAAGGCTGCCTCCAGGGCCCGGAGATACTCAATAAGCATCTCAAAAGCCTCGTCTCGTTCTCCTCTGGGGCAGGAGAATGCGTAGTGACAGGTGTAAGGCACATGACATGGAAGATAACGGTAACAACGAGTCTTCATCACGGGTAGGACATCCCTGAGACGAGCTATCACCTCGCGGGCTGCCATCTGCATAGCATGCCTCTCCGTAGGCATGGCTCTTCCCAAGAACCGGAAGCGGCGTAACTCACCACGCCCTCCCTTGAACTGCACCGCGGCCTGGTGCATGGTCAGACTATCGTTGTCTCGGTGCTGGCAGAGTGTGAAGACTGGGCGCACAGATGGCCCCATCGCGACCTGAACGATGAAGGAAAGAAGCTTGACGAACCCATCAGGCACGTTGGCGAAGGTCTGAGACTCGCAGCTGTTGTCGGCCATCTACAAAAGTAGGCAAAAAGTCTGCATGGTCAGATCATAAATTTATGCTGACTGTCAGAAATGTCTACAATTGCAGAAAAATATAAAATGGCTCTATTATGCTAATAACCAATTAGCGATCGCACCTAGTGGCTTCCTACAGTCAGCCTGGCTCTGGTACCAAGCTTGTCATGACCGGTTTTCCAATAAAAATATTTATTGAGAAACCAATCTATTGAGTCCAGTATGAGAGAAATCCTCCTCACTGGTAGACAAAATCTTGATACAATAAGCCAGTAGCATAAAATATATTACAGGGTCGAACTACGGTTGCTCAACCAAATTATTACAAGCACGCCAATAATTATACATAATGGCGGACATGACACAGTGGTGTGGAGGCATACTACTGACTCGATGATAGGGGGGTGGTGGATAAACACAGCGGGAAGAGGAATACAAGACTCTAAAACTGTCATCTCATCGAGCGTCGAGGTGAGGCTCGATGAATTTATTTGGTAGAGGAAGCGGATATAATACAGTGACCAAATCCAGGGTCGCACGAGACTGACTAGGACTCCTCTAGGCGTCGGACTCGCTAACAAATTCTTCATCCATGAGATCGCCTTCGTCAGCATCTGGCCAAATCAACAAGCCAGTGAGTACTTTGAAAGTACTCGCAAGACAGTTCGGACATAAGATATAACAAATGCATGCATGGATGCGTCATGATTAATTCACCAATGTACATTAAAATAAAATTAGCATGACGGGGTAAGGAAAAGGGAAATGGCGGTAGTCCGCCTGAAATCCCAACAAAACATAAATGGAGACCGATCGGGTGTCTGAAGCGACGCCTCGAAAGGTGAACAAATAAATGTAAGGAAATGATGCCACAGTTGGGCGTCTTAGCGACACCACATAAAGGGCTTTAAAAGAAATACCACAGTCGGACGTCGGTGCGACATCACAGAAAGGGCTTTAAAAGAAATGCCACAGTCGGGCGTCTGAGCGACGCCACATAAAGGGCTTTAAAAGAAATGCCACAGTCGGGCATCTGAGCGATGCCACATAAAGGGCTTTAAAAGAAATGCCACAGTCGGGCGTCTGAGCGACGCCACATAAAGGGCTTTAAAAGAAATGCCACAGTTGGACGTCTGAGCGACATCACAGAAAGGGCTTTAACCACAAGTAAATATTACTCATAATAAACATTCAATTCATGAAAATAAATGGGTTAGTCCATCCACAGGAGTAATCATTTAACCGGACTTAGCACTCATGCGATTCACCGGAGTCTCTGTCATCAAACCTGACATCTGATCAGGATAAGATAATATCGATCTTGGACATGGAATAGATGATTTGAAGGAATATATGACTCTGCAGAGTTTGTACAAAAACTTTCCCACAGCCAACGGATTTCCGTAGTCACGAAGGACTAGTTCCGTTTACGGTTTTTCGGTAGAAAACACAGCTAACCAGTACACACCCATTCTACCTCTCGATGCTAGGAATCACCCTAGACATCGTCCAAGAAAAACTTTTGAGACGGGGAGATCACAATCTCGAATAGCATGGGATCAAATTTATATACGCGCGCTCTAAGGGGTGCCCCCCTCTCGGTCCCAACCGAAAACACCCATGCCCCCTGACCGGATGACTGGCTTGAATCCAGGGCCATGGAACCATCATCACGGCCTCTCCTTTTTGGTGTGTACCAGGAAAGCGGTTTACAACTTACTAAGCCATATTCCTTGCGGAAAACATGTGGTAGTACAAGGAAGGAAATGGAAGTAACTGGACCGATACGGTTTGACACTGAAGTCACATAGTCTGGCATAAGACTGGCATGCTACAACACTGCCATCTTACCCATTGTCATGCCAACACATGGCCATTCATGTTCACATCCATCCACTCATGGATCATCGAACTCACTTACCTCAACAGTGCATGGAAATAACGTTCATCGGTATGTTCATCAACATGCCATGAGACTAACTAAATGCAAAACATGCCAAGACACTCATCATATCAAAAGTTCAAACATGCTTGCCTGGTTCAGAGTAGTCGAAGCCTAGCTCGGTGAAGTTCGCGGCTCCGTCACCTCCTTCGGTATCTACGATATAAAGAAAATATATGCGCTATCGTAAATACCAAGAGGTGCACAAAAAGTATACCAAATATTTCTCAAATAAATCTGATAAAAAACTAGACAAAATTTTAAAGAAGGCAGAAAAAGAATCAATCAAAAATACTTTTCTGTTAAAAAGTTATAAGGGTTTTAATCCAGGGACTCATCTGTAATGAAACAGAAATTTTCCAGGGGCTAGTTTATAAAAACAGAAAACGCTTCGGAAGAAACTACGCCAGCCCAGAGGGAAAGCGCATTTGGCAGAAGGCGTTTTCAGATAACGCTTCGTTTAGAAAGGACAGAGAGGCCGACAGCGGGTCCCACTTGTCATGTTTAAATTTTCAAATGGGAGGGACGAGGCTCGTCGGCGCCCGAGAGCTGCGGTGGTCGCCGGCGGCGATCCACGGCGAGGCATGGGGATCGGAGGTTACCAATGTGCTCACCGTGTCCTTCCGCAACGGTGGGTGGTGGTGTTGATCGCCGGTGAGCACCACGTCGACGGCGGTCTCAACTCCGGCGGACGGTGGTTCGGGCGTGGATGGAGCTCGTCGGAGAGGGCTGCAAAGATTAAATTGAGGTGGGGGTTAGAGTATTGGGTGCAAGAGAGGGCTACGGACGAGGTTTGGGCGCCGGAGGTGGCCTCACCAGAGTGAATCGAGCTAGAGGTCGAGGCGGGGCGAGGCGGCCGGAGTTGGGGGAGGAGACCTCCTCGAGGTCCTCCTGGTGGCTTGGCGGGGCGTTGATGAGGGTGGTGATGATGCATGCACAAGGGTGAGCTCGGGGGCCCTTTATATAGGCGGTCCGAGGCGGTGGCCGTGAACGGGGATTTCCAGCGATGGTTACGGTGGCGCAGTGCTCGGTCGGGGGTGGTTAGGGAGTCGAGCGTCATCACGGAAGTTCAATGGGTCCGTTTAGGTGCTAAACTGGCCGGGGTTTGGGTGTTTGGGTCGAGCTCGATGAAACGGGGATGGCGCGGCCCGTCGGCGGCAGGGAGCATGTTCCGTGCTTGCCGGGCCACGGTGAGGGTGCCACGGGCGTGCGCTGGCATGCATGAGGCCACGCGGAGAGCCAGGGAGCTTTCGGCGGCGCTAAACGGCGTTCTGCCGTGGTGTGCCTTCTGTCGGCCGCCACGGGAGGTCCCGACGCCGCAGAAAACGCCGGCGAGGGCGGGCCAGCGCGCCACCTACGCCAGGAAGGCTCCACGCACGCGTGTGAAGCTCCGGACAAGAGGGAGGGGCTGCGAGCATCGAGCCAAGCGCACTATGAGCTTGTGACTGAACTCTGAAGAAAACGACACTGTAAAACTGAATTTTACTGAACTTTACTGAAAATGCAAAGAACAGTGTAGCTCAGGTGTTCGACAGAATGATTTAGGTATCTAGGGATTTTTCCTTGAGCTGAAATTTGGTGGAGTGGCTACTCATTGCTCAAGAAGGCTGCCTGAATTTTGGTGGAATTTTTGGAGAAGTGTAGATATGAATTTCATCAAATTTGGCAAATCTGGTCCAAACTTGCACAGACTGAATTTTGAAATTTTTGAAAAGAGGAAGAGTGGATCAAGATGGTTCTGGGTTGTGGGTTCAAAGGACTATCCAGGAGAGTTGGTTTGAGGTCATAACTCAAATGCAATAGGGTACTTGCTTTGAAAATCTCTCAGGCTCCAAATAATTTTCAGAAATGATTTGAGGGGAAAAATAATTTGAATAAAATCCAAAACTTGCTTGGATGAGTTGGGACAGAGAATTTAGGTTGATTTCAAGGAGGAGGGGAGGTTTTGGAGGGGTTTTACCACGTGGACAAAAATACAATGCCATGGGCGGCTTCAAAGATATGAAAATCCAAATTTTCATAGAGTTTCTTTTTAAAAGAAAATAATTAAATTAAACTCCCAAAATAATTTGAGAGGGAACCAACAGAGAAGAAGTTTCAAAAGATCAAACACCAAGGTTTAAAAAAAATCCTTGCCAAAGAAAAGAAAGTTTTTAAGAGGAAGGTTTTCTGGGAAATTTTAAATGGCCTCTTTTTTAAAAAAAAACCACAAGGTTTTTGCTGAAAACCAAAAGCAAAATTTTGGAGTGTCACACATACTCCACATCGGTCATATCGTCGCGGAGTTTAGGCGAAGCCCTGCGCTGGTAGAACATCATCATCGTCACCACGCCGTCGTGCTGACGGAACTCATCCCCGACGCTTTGCTGGATCGGAGCCCGGGGAACGTCATCGAGCTGAACGTGTGCTGAACATGGAGGTGCCGTACGTTCGGTGCTTGGATCGGTCGGATCATGAAGACGTACGACTACATCAACCGCATTGTCATAACGCTTCCGCTTACGGTCTACGAGGGTACGTGGACAACACTCTCCCCTCTCGTTTCTATGCCATCACCATGATCTTGCGTGTGCGTAGGAATTTTTTTGAAATTACTACGTTCCCCAACAGTGGCATCCGAGCCTAGGTTTTATGCGTTGATGTTATATGCACGAGTAGAACACAAGTGAGTTGTGGGCGATACAAGTCATACTGCTTACCAGCATGTCATACTTTGGTTTAGCGGTATTGTTGGATGAAGCGGCCCAGACCGACATTACGCGTACGCTTACGCGAGACTGGTTTTACCGCCGTGCTTTGCACACAGGTGACTAGCGGGTGTCTGTTTCTCCAACTAGTTGAAACGAGTGTGGCTACGCCCGGTCCTTGCGAAGGTTAAAACAGCACTAACTTGACGAACTATCGTTGTGGTTTTGATGCGTAGGTAAGAACGGTTCTTGCTCAGGCCATAGCAGCCACGTAAAACTTGCAACAACAAAGTAGAGGATGTCTAACTTGTTTTTGCAGGGCATGTTGTGATGTGATATGGTCAAGACGTGATGCTATATTTTATTGTATGAGATGATCATGTTTTGTAACCGAAGTTATCGGCAACTGGCAGGAGCCATATGGTTGTCGCTTTATTGTATGAAATGCAAACGCCCTGTAATTGCTTTACTTTATCACTAAGCGGTAGCAATAGTCGTAGAAGCAATAGATGGCGTAAATGACAACGATGCTACGATGGAGATCAAGGTGTCGCGCCGGTGACGATGGTGATCACGTCGGTGCTTCGGAGATGGAGATCACAAGCACAAGATGATGATGGCCATATCATATCACTTATATTGATTGCATGTGATGTTTATCCTTTATGCATCTTATTTTGCTTTGATTGACGGTAGCATTTTAAGATGATCTCTCACTAAAAATTATCAAGAAGTGTTCTCCCTGAGTATGCACCGTTGCCAAAGTTCGTCGTGCCCAGACACCATGTGATGATCGGGTGTGATAAGTTCTACGTCCATCTACAACGGGTGCAAGCCAGTTTTGCACACGCAAAATACTCAGGTTAAACTTGACGAGCCTAGCATATGCAGATATGGCCTCGGAACACGGAGACCGAAAGGTCGAGCGTGAATCATATAGTAGATATGATCAACATAGTGATGTTCACCATTGAAAACTACTCCATCTCACGTGATGATCGGTTATGGTTTAGTTGATTTGGATCACGTGATCACTTAGATGACTAGAGAGATGTCTGTCTAAGTGGGAGTTCTTAAGTAATATGATTAATTGAACCAAAATTTATCATGAACTTAGTACCTGATAGTATTTTGCTTGTCTATGTTTGTAGTAGATAGATGGCTCGTGCTGTTGTTCCGTTGAATTTTAATGCGTTCCTTGAGAAAGCAAAGTTGAAAGATGATGGTAGCAATTACACGGACTGGGTCCGTAACCTGAGGATTATCCTCATTGCTGCACAGAAGAATTACGTCCTGGAAGCACCGCTGGGTACCAGGCCTACTGCAGGAGCAACGCCAGATGTTGTGAATGTCTGGCAGAGCAAAGCTGATGCCTACTCTATAGTTTAGTGTGCCATGGTTTACGGCTTAGAACCGGGTCTTCAACGACGTTTTGAACGTCATGGATCATATGAGATGTTCCAGGAGTTGAAGTTAATATTTCAAGCAAATGCCCGGATTGAGAGATATGAAGTCTCCAATAAGTTCTACAGCTGCAAGATGGAGGAGAATAGTTCTGTCAGTGAGCATATACTCAAAATGTCTGGGTATAATAATCACTTGATTCAACTGGGAGTTAATCTTCCGGATGATAGCGTCATTGACAGAATTCTCCAATCACTGCCACCAAGCTACAAGAGCTTCGTGATGAACTATAATATGCAAGGGATGAACAAGACAATTCCCGAGCTCTTCGCAATGCTAAAGGCTGCGGAGGTAGAAATCAAGAAGGAGCATCAAGTGTTGATGGTCAACAAGACCACTAGTTTTAAGAAAAAGGGCAAAGGGAAGAAGAAGGGGAACTTCAAGAAGAACAACAAGCAAGTTGCTGCTCAAGAGAAGAAACCCAAGTCTGGACCTAAGCCTGAAACTGAGTGCTTCTACTGCAAGCAAACTGGTCACTGGAAGCGGAACTGCCCCAAGTATTTGGCGGATAAGAAGGATGGCAAGGTGAACAAAGGTATATGTGATATACATGTTATTGATGTGTACCTTACTAGAGCTCGTAGTAGCACCTGGGTATTTGATACTGGTTCTGTTGCTAATATTTGCAACTCGAAACAGGGACTACAGAATAAGCGAGCACTGGCCAAGGACGATGCGCGTGGGAAACGGTTCCAAAGTCAATGTGATCGCGGTCGGCACGCTACCTCTACATCTACCTACGGGATTAGTTTTAGACTTGAATAATTGTTATTTGGTGCCAGCGTTGAGCATGAACATTATATCTGGATCTTGTTTGATGCGAGACGGTTATTCATTTAAATCAGAGAATAATGGTTGTTCTATTTATATGAGTAATATCTTTTATGGTCATGCACCCTTGAAGAGTGGTCTATTTTTATTGAATCTCGATAGTAGTGATACACATATTCATAATGTCGAAGCCAAAAGATGCAGAGTTGATAATGATAGTGCAACTTATTTGTGGCACTGCCGTTTAGGTCATATTGGTCTAAAGCGCATGAAGAAGCTCCATACTGATGGACTTTTGGAATCACTTGATTATGAATCACTTGGTACTTGCGAACCGTGCCTCATGGGCAAGATGACTAAAACACCGTTCTCCGGTACTATGGAGAGAGCAATAGATTTGTTGGAAATCATACATACAGATGTATGTGGTCCGATGAATATTGAAGCTCGTGGCGGATATCGTTATTTTCTCACCTTCACAGATGATTTGAGCAGATATGGGTATATCTACTTAATGAAACACAAGTCTGAAACATTTGAAAAGTTCAAAGAATTTCAGAGTGAAGTGGAAAATCATCGTAACAAGAAAATAAAGTTTCTACAATCTGATCGTGGAGGAGAAAATATTTGAGTTACGAGTTTGGTTTACATTTGAAACAATGTGGAATAGTTTCGCAACTCACGCCACCCGGAACACCACAACGAAATGGTGTGTCCGAACGTCGCAATCGTACTTTTCTAGATATGGTGCGATCTATGATGTCTCTTACTGATTTACCGCTATCGTTCTGGGGTTATGCTTTAGAGACGGCCGCATTCACGTTGAATAGGGCACCATCAAAATCCGTTGAGACGACGCCTTATGAACTGTGGTTTGGCAAGAAACCAAAGTTGTCGTTTCTTAAAGTTTGGGGCTACGATGCTTATGTGAAGAAACTTCAACCAGATAAGCTTGAACCTAAATCGGAGAAATGTGTCTTCATAGGATACCCAAAAGAGACTGTTGGGTACACCTTCTATCACAGATCCGAAGGAAAAACATTCGTTGCTAAGAATGGATCCTTTCTAGAGAAGGAGTTTCTCTCGAAAGAAGTGAGTAGGAGGAAAGTAGAACTTGATGAGGTAACTATACGAGCTCCCTTATTGGAAAGTAGTTCATCACAGAAATCAGTTCCTGTGACACCTACACCAATTAGTGAGGAAGTTAATGATATTGATCATGAAACTTCAGATGAAGTTTCTACTGAACCTCATAGGTCTACCAGAGTAAGATCCGCACCAGGGTGGTACGGTAATCCTATTCTAGAAGTCATGTTACTTGACCATGATGAACCTACGAACTATGAGGAAGCGATGATGAGCACATATTCCGCAAAATGGCTAGAAGCCATGAAATCTGAGATGGGATCCATGTATGAGAACAAAGTATGGACTTTGGTTGACTTGCCCGATGATCGGCAAGCCATTGAGAATAAATGGATTTTTAAGAAGAAGACTGACGCTGACGGTAATATAACTGTCTATAAAGCTCGACTTGTTGCGAAAGGTTTTCGACTAGTTCAAGGGGCTGACTACAATGAGACATTCTCACCCGTAGCGATGCTTAAGTCTGTCCGAATCATGTTAGCGATTGCCGCATTTTATGATTATGAAATTTGGCAGATGGATGTCAAAACTGCATTCCTGAATGGATTTCTGGAAGAAGAGTTGTATATGATGCAACCGGAAGGTTTTGTCGATCCTAAGGAAGCTAACAAAGTGTGCAAGCTCCAGCGATCAATCTATGGTCTGGTGCAAGCCTCTCAGAGTTGGAATAAACGCTTTGATAGTGTGATCAAAGCATATGGTTTTATACAGACTTTTGGAGAAGCCTGTATTTACAAGAAAGTGAGTGGGAGCTCTGTAGCATTTCTAATATTATATGTGGACGACATATTGTTGATTGGAAATGATATATAATTTCTGGATAGCATAAAAGGATACTTGAATAAAAGTTTTTCAATGAAAGACCTCGGTGAAGCTGCTTACATATTGAGCATTAAGATCTATAGAGATAGATCAAGATGCTTGATTGGACTTTCACAATGCACGTACCTTGATAAAGTGTTGAAAAGGTTCAATATGGATCAGGCGAAGAAAGGGTTCTTGCCTGTATTACAAGGTAGAAAGTTGAGTCAGACTCAATGCCCGACCACTGCAGAAGATAGAGAGAAAATGAAAGGAGTTCCCTATGCTTCAGCCACAGGCTCTATCATGTATGCAATGCTGTGTACCAGACCTGATGTGTGTCTTGCTATTAGTTTGGCAGGAAGGTACCAAAGTAATCCAGGAGTGGATCACTGGACAGCGGTCAAAAACATCCTGAAATACCTGAAAAGGACTAAGGATATGTTTCTCGTATATGCAGGTGACAAAGAGCTAGTCGTAAATGGTTACGTCGATGCAAGCTTTGACACTGATCCGGACGATTCTAAATTGCAAATCGGATACGTATTTTTATTAAACGGTGGAGCTGTAAGTTGGTGTAGTTCTAAACAAAGCATCGTGGCGGGATCTACATGTGAAGCGGAGTACATAGCTGCTTCGGAAGCAGCAGTCTAGATGAAGGAGTTCATTTCCGATCTAGGTGTTATACCTAGTGCATCGGGACCAATGAAGATTTTCTGTGACAATACTGGTGCAATTGCCTTGGCAAAGGAATCCAGATTTCACAAGAGGACCAAGCACATCAAGAGACGCTTCAATTCCATCCGGGACCAAGTCCAAGTGGGAGACATAGAAATTTGCAAAATACATACGGATCTGAATGTTGCAGACCCGTTGACAAAGCCTCTCTCACGAGCAAAACAGGATCAGCACCAAGACTCCATGGGTGTTAGAATCATTTCTATGTAATCTAGATTATTGACTCTAGTGCAAGTGGGAGACTGAAGGAAATATGCCCTAGAGGCAATAATAAAGTTATTAGTTATTTCCTCATATCATGATAAATGTTTATCATTCATGCTAGAATTGTATTATCCGGAAACATGATATATGTGTGAATTCATAGACAAACATAATGTCACTAGTATGCCTCTACTTAACTAGCTCATTAATCAAAGATGGTTATGTTTCCTAACCATAGACATGTGTTGTCATTTGATTAACGAGATCACATCATTAGGAGAATGATGTGATTGACTTGACCCATTCTGTTAGCCTAGCACTTGATCGTTTAGTATGTTGCTATTGCTTTCTTCATGACTTATACAAAGTTCCTACAACTATGAGATTATGCAACTCCCGTTTACCGGAGGAACACTTTGTGTGCTACCAAACGTCACAACGTAACTGGGTGATTATAAAGGTGCTCTACAGGTGTCTCCAAAGGTACATGTTGAGTTGGCATAATTCGAGATTAGGTTTTCTCACTTCGATTGTCGGAGAGGTATCTCTGGGCCCTCTCGGTAATACACATCACTTAAGCCTTGCAAGCATTGTAACTAATGAGTTAGTTACGAAATGATGTATTACGGAATGAGTAAAGAGACTTGCTGGTAACGAGATTGAACTAGGTATTGGATACCGACGATCAAATCTCGGACAAGTAACATACCGATGACAAAGGGAACAACGTATGTTGTTATGCGGTTTGACCGATAAAGATCTTCGTAGAATATGTAGGAACCAATATGGACATCCAGGTTCCACTATTGGTTATTGATCGGAAACAGTTCTAGGTCATGTCTACATAGTTCTCGAACCCGTAGGGTCCGCACGCTTAACGTTACGATGATAGTTTTATTATGAGTTTATAAGTTTTGATGTACCGAAGTTTGTTCGGAGTCCCGGATGTGATCACGGACATGACGAGGAGTCTCGAAATGATCGAGACATAAAGATTGATATATTGGACGGATATATTTGGATACCGGAAAGGTTCCGGATGAGATTGGGACTATACCGGAGCTCCGGGAGGTTACCGGAACCCCCCGGTAAGTATATGGGCCTTATTGGGCCTTAGTGGAAAGGAGGGAGAAGGAGCAAAGTAGGGGGCGCGCCCCCCAAGCCCAATCCGGATTGGGAAGGGGGCCGGCCCCCCTTTCCTTCTTCCCTCCCCTCTCTTCCTTCCCTCTCCTACTCCTAATAGGAAAGGGGGGTCAAACCTACTTGGAGTAGGATTGCCCCCCCTAGGGCGCGCCTCTCCCCTTGGCCGGCCCCCTCCTCCTCTCCCCCTTTATATACGGGGGAGGGGGGCACCCCTAAGACACAAGTTGATCTACAGATTGTTCCTTAGCCGTGTGCGGTGCCCCCTCCACCATATTCCACCTCTGTCATATCGTCGCGGAGTTTAGGCGAAGCCCTGCGCCGGTAGAACATCATCATCGTCACCACGCCGTCATGCTGACGAAACTCATCCCCGACGCTTTGCTGGATCGGAGCCCGGGGAACGTCATCGAGCTGAACGTGTGCTGAACACGGAGGTGCCGTATGTTCGGTGCTTGGATTGGTCGGATCGTGAAGACGTACGACTACATCAACCGCGTTGTCATAACGCTTCCGCTTACGGTCTACGAGGGTACGTGGACAACACTCTCCCCTCTCGTTGCTATGCCATCACCATGATCTCGCGTGTGCGTAAGAAATTTTTTGAAATTACTACGTTCCCCAACAGCTCGCTGCCATCACAGGGAACAAAGACAACCCCCGAGGAGCCAGGAGGATTCCTCCACTCGACCAGTCATACGAAGTCGACAAGGTTCAATTCTGCATCTCTGACTGTGATCCTGCTTTCTTCATTCTGTTTGCTTAAAATCAATCGACTGACTGTTGTCTTGTTTGTTGTCTTCCAGGCTACCACTGAGATGTACTTGATGCCCAACAGGGCGCAAGAACAGGCCAAGGAGGAGGAGGCGAGCGGAGGCGAAAGTGGGGAGGAGTGGCAATCTGATGGTGAGGGGGAAGAGGACGACGACAGCTCCTGTGAAGAGGAGGAGGAGCAAGTCGATCCTCCTCACACGAAAGGGCGATCCAAGCTCATCCACGACCCCGCGGTCGAGCATGGCAAAGCGGTTGTGCCCGTTGGGCAGTCGTCGAAGCGCCCTCGGACGACCTCTCTAGCACCGACTGAAAAAGCGCCGAAGCATCCCCGAGCGGCGTCATCAAAGCTGCCGAAGGCCTTGCCCAAGATGAGAATGGTCATTCCCACCATTTTCGGGTAACAGCAGAACTTGCGTTTTCTCGTTTAGCATGGACAGACTCTTGGTCAACTCGTTGGCTAACCGATTGGTTTCTGAAATCTGCAGTGCTGCTACCTCCGAGACCTCCGCCAGGAACGAAGACCAGGAAATGGAATACGCTGCCACCTCCAACCTTGGTATGATCTCTGTAGTTTCGCTTTTGGTCGATTGGATTTTCGTTTTTAACTTTGGACTTTTCCTGAAGCTCCTCCTCATGTCATCGATCTCCCTGATGACGACGATGAGGCGCCGTTGAGGCCAAGGAGGAATAGAAAGGCCCCGGCTGGCAAGACCACTCAGACTGCATCAGAGCCTGAGACACTGGTTCAGGAGGGTGGCAACATCATTCGGACTTCCGTGTCCTTCGCTGTGCCGGTGACGAGTGCTCGACCTTCGTCGTCGACTGCTGACCCGCCTTCCCTTTTTGCCACACACCACGTCCCAAAGGACCAAGCGGGTGCTGCTAAGGAGGCTATACACCAGGCGGGGATCATGATGGAGCAGGTGAAGGCGATCCGGGAAGCCAGCCAGGCGGCCTATGACGCTAGCTCAGCGCTTTAGAGCAACGTCCAGGTTAGTTGGTCACCGCCTGTTCTGTTAGGATATGCTATCTGAAGACTTTCTTTCCGAAGATCTTTGTATCTGTACACCCACTGGGTGTGTCGATTGAATTTTTGGATTGGTGGGGGCACGCTGAGTGCACCCACTGGGTGTAGTCTCTGAGACTATGGTGGACTGCTGGCAGTCGACTGTAGTCTTTATATTTTGAACTTCTTCACTCGGTTTGGTCGGACCATGTTGAATGGAATCTTGGAACCAGTGGGGGCACGCTGAGTGCACTCACTGGGTGTAGTCCCCCAGACCATGGTCGACTGCTGACGGTCGACTAAGGTCTGAAGAATCTGTTTTTTTGGTAGATCATGATGAGACCATGGCTGACTGCTGGCAGTTAGCTATAGTGCTATAGTTTTAGGATCATAATATTTTTGTCTCTTTCGGTCGACTGATCGAACCGAGTCGGTACAACCAGTGCTACTGTTGAATATTTAGATTCGGCTGTAGTCTTAGAAATGCTACGATTTTCCTCTTAGTCACTCAGAAGCAACCTATCTTTGATGTCTGTCGACTGACCTTTCGCAGAAATCTTGCGAGCTTGTGGCTCGCTATACTGAATTGGAAAACAAACATATCCAGCTCGACCTTGACTTGAAGCTTGTTCAGGAGAACTTCAAGAAGACGAAAGATGAAGCAAAAGGTATGGTTGGTGAGAATCTTGACGACTGTCTTTATCTTTCTGCCCATTCCTGATTCTGATCTCATCGTCACTTTGCAGATAAAATGAAGGAGGCTCTGAAGAAGAAGGACCATGACCTCGCCGAGGCGCAAAAGGCGGCTTTGGAAAAAACAAAGCTTGCGGAAGAAAAACTGGCTTCAGTCGGCAAACTTGAAGAGGAGAACGCTAAGCTGAAAGTTGCTCTCGACGCGGCCAACAAGGAGGTGAGCCGTCTGAAGAATGACAAGATAGCTCTGAGTGACAAGGCTAGCAAACTGGCGGGGAAGAAGAATGATCTGGAGGCTTATCTGGAAGGGCTCGCCAAGAAGTTATTCATCATGCTTGAAGGTAATCTCTTTTATCCGACTGACTTGTTATCATCGACTCATCGTAGAGCTGTTGGCTTAACTTCGAACTGTGTTTACAGAATTCTGCCAAAACTTCGAGGAGGAGACCAGTCGAGTGGAGACAAGCTTGGACCCCATTAACTCTCCTATGAAGGATGAGGCCGCTATGAACGTGCTCCAACTGGAGTCTCGTGTTGCTGGAGTTGTTGACTATCTTGCTCGACTGAAGGTTGCGGTGTCGCGGATCGACACGACACTCCGGCCGAGAGAGACGCTTCAAAATGACCTCAAGTCTCTGATGACTTGACTGAATGACGTTCCAGGTCGAGTGCAAGAATGGAAGAAGTCTTTTTCCAGGTGTGGTGCTGACGTTGCTCTGTCCCTGGTCCGTGTTCACTGCAAGGATGCGCGAGAGGACAAGCTGGCGTCCATCAAAGTGGCCAATACCAAGAAGCATGACTTCCAATATTTCATGGAGACCTTCATTGCTGCTGCCACTCGGATTGCTGACGGAATTGACCTGGACCAGTTTGTCGCGCCCTCCAGTCCTCCACCTGAGGAGTAAGAAAAACTTCTATGCTTCGCCTTAAATTTGCCTCGGAATGCTGAGTGGTTTTGTAACCGATAAAATTTTACGCCGCCTGAGCACTTCTGAATCCGTAGGATGTTATCTGAACTTGGCTTATTGTTGAATATGCTTGCATTTGCCTTTGAGCGAACTTTGTTCTTCACTTGGAATATACTTTAATGCTTGAGGCGCGGCTCTGAGGTGGAAAGTCCAGTCGACCTGCACTCATCGCTCTTGCAGGTAGGGATGGAGCACAGATTGCAGTCGACCTGCATCCTTGCGGATCGGGATGGAGCGCACGTTGTATTTGTGGCGTAGCTCCGAAGGAGAAGCTAGCAGTCGACCTGCACCTCGTCGTCCTTGCAGAGTGCACGTTGTATTTGTGGCGTAGCTCCGAAAGGAGAAGGTAGCAGTCGACCTGTACCTCGTTGTCCTTGCAGAGCGCACATTGTATTTGTGGTGTAGCTCCGAAAGGAGAAGGTAGCAGTCGACCAGCACCTCGTCGTCCTTGCAGAGCGCACATTGTATTTGTGGCGTAGCTTTGAAGGAGAGGGTAGCAGTCGACCTGCACCTCGTCGTCCTTGCGGATCGGAATGGATTAAATACTTAGGCGAGTACTGGTCTCCAGCTAAGCCCCCGAGTGGGAGAGTTGCTCTCCACTCGGTAGGATTTTCAAATACTTAGGCGAGTACTGGACTACAGCTAAGCCCCCGAGTGGGAGATTTGCTCTCCACTCGGTAGGATTTTTAAATACTTAGGCGAGTACTGGACTGCAGCTAAGCCCCCGAGTGAGAGGATTGCTCTCCACTCGGTAGGAATTTCAAATACTTAGGCGAGTACTGGACTGCAGCTAAGCCCCCGAGTGGGAGGTTTGCTCTCCACTCGGTAGGATTTTTAAA